>NW_027141550.1:3180680-3498749 GCF_036365525.1 Heterodontus francisci
GACACACACTTACACCAAGTAACACAGACACACACTTACACCAAGTAACAAAGACATACACTGACACCAAGTAACAAAGACATACACTGACACCCAGTAACACAGACACACACGGACACCAAGTAACAAAGACACACACTTACATCAAGTAACACAGACACACACTGACACCCAGTAACACAGACACACAATTACACAAAGTAACACAGACATACATTGACACAAAGTAACAAAGACATACACTGATACCCAGTAACACAGACACACACTTACACCAAGTAACACAGACATACACTGACACCAAGTAACAAAGGCATACACTGATACCCAGGAACACAGAGACACACTTACACCAAGTAACACAGACACACACTTACACCCAGTAACAAAGACATACACTTAAACCAAGTAACACAGACATGCACTGACACCAAGTAACAAACACACACAATTACACCAAGTAACACAGATATATTCTGGCACCAAGTAACAAAGACATGCACTGACACCCAGTAACACAGACACACACGGACACCAAGTAACAAAGACACACACTTACACCAAGTAACACAGACACACACTGACACACAGTAACACAGACACACACTTACACCAAGTAACACAGACATACACTGACACCAAGTAACAAAGACATACACTGATACCCAGTACCACAGACACACACTTACACCAAGTAACACAGACATACACTGACACCTTGTAACAAAGACATACAATGATACCCAGGAACACAGACACACACTTACACCAAGTAACACAGACACACACTTACACCAAGTAACAAAGACATACACCTACACCAACTAACAAAGACATACACTGACACCAAGTAACAAAGACAGACAATTACACCAAGTAACAAAAACATACACTTACACCAAGTATTTTGACATACACTGACACCAAGTAACAAAGACATGCACTGATACCCAGTAACACAGACAAACACTCACACCAAGTAACAAAGACATACACTGATACCCAGTAACACAGACACACACTTACAACAAGTAACACAGAAATACATTGATACCAACTCACAAAGACATACACTGATACCCAGTAACACAGACACACACTTACACCAAGTAACAAAGACATACACTTACACCAAGTATTTTGACATACACTGACACCAAGTAACAAAGACATACACTGATACCCAGTAACTCAGACATACACTTACACCAACTAACAAAGACATACACTGGCACCAAGTCACAAAGACACACACTGACACCCAGTAGCAAAGACTTACACTGACACCAAGTCACAAACACATGCACTGATACCCAGTAACACAGACACACACTTACACCAAGTAACACAGACATACATTGACATCAAGTAACAAAGACATACACTGATACCCAGTAACACAGACACACACTTACACGAAGTAACAAAGACAGACACTGATACCCAGTAACACAGACACACACATGCACCAAGTAACGCAGACATACACTGACACCAAGTAACAAAGACATACACTGATACTCAGGAACACAGACACACACTTACACCAAGTAACACAGACACACACTTACACCAAGTAACAAAGACATATACCTACACCAAGTAACACAGACATACACTGACACCCAGTAACAAAGACATACACTGATACCAAGTCACAAAGACATACACTGATACCCAGTAACACAGAAACACACTGACACCCAGTAACAAAGACATAAACTGATACCAAGTCACAAAGACATACACTGATACCCAGTAACAAGGACACAAACTGACACCCAGTAACAAAGACATATTCTGATACCAAGTCACAGAGACATACACTGATACCCAGTAACACAGACACACGCTGACACCAAGTAACAAAGACATGCACTGACATCAAGTAACAAAGAGATACACTTACACGAAGTAACAAAGACACACACTGACACCAAGTAACAAAGACATACACTGACACCAAGTAACAAACACATACACTGACACCAAGTCACAAAGACATACACTTACACCAAGTAACAAAGACAGACAATTGCACCAAGTAACAAAGACATACACTTACACCAAGTATGTTGACATACACTGACACCAAGTAACAAAGACATACACTGATACCCAGTAACACAGACACACACTTACACCAAGTAACAAAGACATACACTGACACCAAGTCACAAAGACACACACTGACACCAAGTAACAAAGACATACACTGACACCCAGTAACACAGACACACATTTACACCAAGTAACAAAGACATACACTGATACCCAGTAACACAGACACACACTTACACCAAGTAACACAGACATACACTGACACCAAGTAACAAAGGCATACACTGATACCCAGGAACACAGAGACACACTTACACCAAGTAACACAGACACACACTTACACCCAGTAACAAAGACATACACTTAAACCAAGTAACACAGACATGCACTGACACCAAATAACAAACACACACAATTACACCAAGTAACACAGATATACACTGGCACCAAGTAACAAAGACATGCACTGACACCCAGTAACACAGACACACACGGACACCAAGTAACAAAGACACACACTTACACCAAGTAACACAGACACACACTGACACACAGTAACACAGACACACACTTACACCAAGTAACACAGACATACACTGACACCAAGTAACAAAGACATACACTGATACCCAATACCACAGACACACACTTACACCAAGTAACACAGACATACACTGACACCTTGTAACAAAGACATACAATGATACCCAGGAACACAGACACACACTTACACCAAGTAACACAGACACACACTTACACCAAGTAACAAAGACATACACCTACACCAACTAACAAAGACATACACTGACACCAAGTAACAAAGACAGACAATTACACCAAGTAACAAAAACATACACTTACACCAAGTATTTTGACATACACTGACACCAAGTAACAAAGACATGCACTGATACCCAGTAACACAGACAAACACTCACACCAAGTAACAAAGACATACACTGATACCCAGTAACACAGACACACACTTACAACAAGTAACACAGAAATACATTGATACCAACTCACAAAGACATACACTGATACCCAGTAACACAGACACACACTTACACCAAGTAACAAAGACATACACTTACACCAAGTATTTTGACATACACTGACACCAAGTAACAAAGACATACACTGATACCCAGTAACTCAGACATACACTTACACCAACTAACAAAGACATACACTGGCACCAAGTCACAAAGACACACACTGACACCCAGTAGCAAAGACTTACACTGACACCAAGTCACAAACACATGCACTGATACCCAGTAACACAGACACACACTTACACCAAGTAACACAGACATACATTGACATCAAGTAACAAAGACATACACTGATACCCAGTAACACAGACACACACTTACACGAAGTAACAAAGACAGACACTGATACCCAGTAACACAGACACACACATGCACCAAGTAACGCAGACATACACTGACACCAAGTAACAAAGACATACACTGATACTCAGGAACACAGACACACACTTACACCAAGTAACACAGACACACACTTACACCAAGTAACAAAGACATATACCTACACCAAGTAACACAGACATACACTGACACCCAGTAACAAAGACATACACTGATACCAAGTCACAAAGACATACACTGATACCCAGTAACACAGAAACACACTGACACCCAGTAACAAAGACATAAACTGATACCAAGTCACAAAGACATACACTGATACCCAGTAACAAGGACACAAACTGACACCCAGTAACAAAGACATATTCTGATACCAAGTCACAGAGACATACACTGATACCCAGTAACACAGACACACGCTGACACCAAGTAACAAAGACATGCACTGACATCAAGTAACAAAGAGATACACTTACACGAAGTAACAAAGACACACACTGACACCAAGTAACAAAGACATACACTGACACCAAGTAACAAACACATACACTGACACCAAGTCACAAAGACATACACTTACACCAAGTAACAAAGACAGACAATTGCACCAAGTAACAAAGACATACACTTACACCAAGTATGTTGACATACACTGACACCAAGTAACAAAGACATACACTGATACCCAGTAACACAGACACACACTTACACCAAGTAACAAAGACATACACTGACACCAAGTCACAAAGACACACACTGACACCAAGTAACAAAGACATACACTGACACCCAGTAACACAGACACACATTTACACCAAGTAACAAAGACATACACTGATACCCAGTAACACAGACACACACTTACACCAAGTAACACAGACATACACTGACACCAAGTAACAAAGGCATACACTGATACCCAGGAACACAGAGACACACTTACACCAAGTAACACAGACACACACTTACACCCAGTAACAAAGACATACACTTAAACCAAGTAACACAGACATGCACTGACACCAAATAACAAACACACACAATTACACCAAGTAACACAGATATACACTGGCACCAAGTAACAAAGACATGCACTGACACCCAGTAACACAGACACACACGGACACCAAGTAACAAAGACACACACTTACACCAAGTAACACAGACACACACTGACACACAGTAACACAGACACACACTTACACCAAGTAACACAGACATACACTGACACCAAGTAACAAAGACATACACTGATACCCAATACCACAGACACACACTTACACCAAGTAACACAGACATACACTGACACCTTGTAACAAAGACATACAATGATACCCAGGAACACAGACACACACTTACACCAAGTAACACAGACACACACTTACACCAAGTAACAAAGACATACACCTACACCAACTAACAAAGACATACACTGACACCAAGTAACAAAGACAGACAATTACACCAAGTAACAAAAACATACACTTACACCAAGTATTTTGACATACACTGACACCAAGTAACAAAGACATGCACTGATACCCAGTAACACAGACAAACACTCACACCAAGTAACAAAGACATACACTGATACCCAGTAACACAGACACACACTTACAACAAGTAACACAGAAATACATTGATACCAACTCACAAAGACATACACTGATACCCAGTAACACAGACACACACTTACACCAAGTAACAAAGACATACACTTACACCAAGTATTTTGACATACACTGACACCAAGTAACAAAGACATACACTGATACCCAGTAACTCAGACATACACTTACACCAACTAACAAAGACATACACTGGCACCAAGTCACAAAGACACACACTGACACCCAGTAGCAAAGACTTACACTGACACCAAGTCACAAACACATGCACTGATACCCAGTAACACAGACACACACTTACACCAAGTAACACAGACATACATTGACATCAAGTAACAAAGACATACACTGATACCCAGTAACACAGACACACACTTACACGAAGTAACAAAGACAGACACTGATACCCAGTAACACAGACACACACATGCACCAAGTAACGCAGACATACACTGACACCAAGTAACAAAGACATACACTGATACTCAGGAACACAGACACACACTTACACCAAGTAACACAGACACACACTTACACCAAGTAACAAAGACATATACCTACACCAAGTAACACAGACATACACTGACACCCAGTAACAAAGACATACACTGATACCAAGTCACAAAGACATACACTGATACCCAGTAACACAGAAACACACTGACACCCAGTAACAAAGACATACACTGATACCAAGTCACAAAGACATACACTGATACCCAGTAACAAGGACACAAACTGACACCCAGTAACAAAGACATATTCTGATACCAAGTCACAGAGACATACACTGATACCCAGTAACACAGACACACGCTGACACCAAGTAACAAAGACATGCACTGACATCAAGTAACAAAGAGATACACTTACACGAAGTAACAAAGACACACACTGACACCAAGTAACAAAGACATACACTGACACCAAGTAACAAACACATACACTGACACCAAGTCACAAAGACATACACTTACACCAAGTAACAAAGACAGACAATTGCACCAAGTAACAAAGACATACACTTACACCAAGTATGTTGACATACACTGACACCAAGTAACAAAGACATACACTGATACCCAGTAACACAGACACACACTTACACCAAGTAACAAAGACATACACTGACACCAAGTCACAAAGACACACACTGACACCAAGTAACAAAGACATACACTGACACCCAGTAACACAGACACACACTTACACCAAGTAACAAAGACAGACACTGATACCCAGTAACACAGACACACACTTACACCAAGTAACAAAGACATACACTGACACCAAGTAACAAAGACATACACTGACACCCAGTAACACAGACACACACGGACACCAAGTAACAAAGACAAATACTTACACCAAGTAACACAGACACACACTTACACCAAGTAACAAAGACATACACTGACACCAAGTAACACAGACATACACTGACACCAAGTAACAAAGACATACACTGATACACAGGAACACAGGCACACACTTACACCAAGTAACACAGACACACACTTACACCAAGTAACAAAGACATACACTGACACCAAGTAACAAAGACATACACTTACACCAAGGAACAATGACACACACTTCCACCAAGTAACACAGACATACACTGACACCAAGTAATAAAGACATACAATTACACCATTAACAAAGACACACACTTACACCAAGTAACACAGATATACACTGACACCAAGTAACAAAGACATGCACTGACACCCAGTAACACAGACACACACGGACACCAAGTAACAAAGACACACACTTACACCAAGTAACACAGACACACACTGACACCCAGTAACACAGACACACACTTACACCAAGTAACACAGACATACACTGACACCAAGTAACAAAGACATACTCTGATACCCAGTAACACAGACACACACTTACACCAAGTAACACAGACATACACTGACACCAAGTAACAAAGACAGACTCTGATACCCAGTAACACAGACACACACATGCACCGAGTAACGCAGACATACACTGACACCAAGTAACAAAGACATACACTGATACTCAGGAACACAGACACACACTTACACCAAGTAACACAGACACACACTTACACCAAGTAACAAAGACATATACCTACACCAAGTAACACAGACATACACTGACACCAAGTAACAAAGACATACTCTGATACCCAGGAACACAGACACACACTGACACCCAGTAACAAAGACATACACTGATACCAAGTCACAAAGACATACACTGATACCCAGTAACACAGAAACACACTGACACCCAGTAACAAAGACATACACTGATACCAAGTCACAAAGACATACACTGATACCCAGTAACACAGACACAAACTGACACCCAGTAACAAAGACATATTCTAATACCAAGTCACAGAGACATACACTGATACCCAGTAACACAGACACACGCTGACACCAAGTAACAAAGACATGCACTGACATCAAGTAACAAAGACATACACTTACACGAAGTAACAAAGACACACACTGACACCAAGTAACAAAGACAAACACTGACACCAAGTCACAAAGACATACACTTACACCAAGTAACAAAGACAGACAATTACACCAAGTAACAAAGACATACACTTACACCAAGTATGTTGACATACACTGACACCAAGTAACAAAGACATACACCGATACCCAGTAACACAGACACACACTTACACCAAGTAACAAAGACATACACTGACACCAAGTCACAAAGACACACACTGACACCCAGTAACAAAGACAGACACTGACACCAAGTCACAAAGACATACACTGATACCCAGTAACACAGACACACACTTACACCAAGTAACAAAGACAGACACTGATACCCAGTAACACAGACACACACTGACACCAAGTAACAAAGTCATACACTGACACCAAGTAACAAAGACATACACTGACACCCAGTAACACAGACACACACGGACACCAAGTAACAAAGACAAATACTTACACCAAGTAACACAGACACACACTTACACCAAGTAACAAAGACATACACTGACACCAAATAACACAGACATACACTGACACCAAGTAACAAAGACTTACACTGATACACAGGAACACAGACACACACTTACACCAAGTAACACAGACACACACTTACACCAAGTAACAAAGACATACACTGACACCAAGTAACAAAGACATACACTTACACCCAGTAACACAGACACACACGGACACCAAGTAACAAAGACACACACTTACACCAAGTAACACAGACACACACTGACACCCAGTAACACAGACACACACTTACACCAAGTAACACAGACATACACTGACACCAAGTAACAAAGACATACTCTGATACCCAGTAACACAGACACACGCTTACACCAAGTATCACAGACATACACTGACACCAAGTAACAAAGACATACACTGATACACAGGAACACAGACACACACTTACACCAAGTAACACAGTCACACACTTACACCAAGTAACAAAGACATACACTGACACCCAGTAACACATACACACACTTACACCAAGTAACAAAGACATACACTGTCACCAAGTCACAAACACACACACTGACACCCAGTAACAAAGACATACACTGACACCAAGTAACAAAGACATACACTGATACCCAGTAACAAAGACATACACTGACACCCAGTAACACAGACACACACGGACACCAAGTAACAAATACACAGACTGACACCAAGTAACAAAGACATGCACTGACACCCAGTAACACAGACACACACGGACACCAAGTAACAAAGACACACACTTACACCAAGTAACACAGACACACACTGACACCCAGTAACACAGACACACACTTACACCAAGTAACACAGACATACACTGACACCAAGTAACAAAGACATACTCTGATACCCAGTAACACAGACACACACTGACACCAAGTAACACAGACATACACTGACACCAAGTAACAAAGACATACACTGATACCCAGTTACACAGACACACACTTACACGAAGTAACAAAGACAGACTCTGATACCCAGTAACACAGACACACACATGCACCAAGTAACGCAGACATACACTGACACCAAGTAACAAAGACATACACTGATACTCAGGAACACAGACACACACTTACACCAAGTAACACAGACACACACTTACACCAAGTAACAAAGACATATACCTACACCAAGTAACACAGACATACACTGACACCAAGTAACAAAGACATACTCTGATACCCAGGAACACAGACACACACTGACACCCAGTAACAAAGACATACACTGATACCAAGTCACAAAGACATACACTGATACCCAGTAACACAGAAACACACTGACACCCAGTAACAAAGACATACACTGATACCAAGTCACAAAGACATACACTGATACCCAGTAACACAGACACAAACTGACACCCAGTAACAAAGACATATTCTGATACCAAGTCACAGAGACATACACTGATACCCAGTAACACAGACACACGCTGACACCAAGTAATAAAGACATGCACTGACATCAAGTAACAAAGACATACACTTACACGAAGTAACAAAGACACACACTGACACCAAGTAACAAAGACAAACACTGACACCAAGTCACAAAGACATACACTTACACCAAGTAACGAAGACAGACAATTACACCAAGTAACAAAGACATACACTTACACCAAGTATGTTGACATACACTGACACCAAGTAACAAAGACATACACCGATACCCAGTAACACAGACACACACTTACACCAAGTAACAAAGACATACACTGACACCAAGTCACAAAGACACACACTGACACCCAGTAACAAAGACAGACACTGACACCAAGTCACAAAGGCATACACTGATACCCAGTAACACAGACACACACTTACACCAAGTAACAAAGACAGACACTGATACCCAGTAACACAGACACACACTTACACCAAGTAACAAAGTCATACACTGACACCAAGTAACAAAGACATACACTGACACCCAGTAACACAGACACACACGGACACCAAGTAACAAAGACAAATACTTACACCAAGTAACACAGACACACACTTACACCAAGTAACAAAGACATACACTGACACCAAATAACACAGACATACACTGACACCAAGTAACAAAGACATACACTGATACACAGGAACACAGACACACACTTACACCAAGTAACACAGACACACACTTACACCAAGTAACAAAGACATACACTGACAACAGGTAACAAAGACACACACTTACACCAAGTAACACAGACACACACTGACACCCAGTAACACAGACACACACTTACACCAAGTAACACAGACATACACTGACACCAAGTAACAAAGACATACTCTGATACCCAGTAACACAGACACACGCTTACACCAAGTAACACAGACATACACTGACACCAAGTAACAAAGACATACACTGATACACAGGAACACAGACACACACTTACACCAAGTAACACAGACACACACTTACACCAAGTAACAAAGACATACACTGACAACAAGTAACAAAGACATACAATTACACCAAGTAACAATGACACACACTTGCACCAAGAAACAAAGACATCCACTGACACCCAGTAACACATACACACACATACACCAAGTAACAAAGACATACACTGTCACCAAGTCACAAACACACACACTGACACCCAGTAACAAAGACATACTCTGACACCAAGTAACAAAGACATACACTGATACCCAGTAACAAAGACATACACTGACACCCAGTAACACAGACACACACGGACACCAAGTAACAAATACACAGACTGACACCAAGTAACAAAGACATACACTGATACTCAGGAACACACACACACACTTACACCAAGTAACACAGACACACACTTACACCAAGTAACAAAGACATACACTTACACCAAGTAACACAGACAAACACTGACACCAAGTCACAAAGACACACAATGACATCCAGTAACAATGACATACACTGACACCTAGTCACATAGACATACACCGATACACAGACACACACTTACACCAAGTAACACAGACATACACTGACACCAAGTAACAAAGACATACACTGATACCCAGTATCACAGACACACATTTACACCAGGTAAACAAAGACATACACTGACACCAAGTCACAAAGAAACACACTGACACCCAGTAACAAAGACATACACTGACACCAAGTCACAAAGACATACACTGATACCCAGGAACACAGACACACACTGACACCCAGTAAAAAAGACATACACTGATACCAAGTCACAAAGACATACACTGACACCCAGTAACACAGACACACATTGACACCCAGTAACAAAGACATACACTGATACCAAGTCAGAAAGACATACACTGATAACCAGTAACACAGACACACACTGACACCCAGTAACAAAGACATACACTGATACCAATCACAAAGGCATTCACTGATACCCAGTTACACAGACATACACTGACAACAAGTAACAAAGACATACACTGACACCAAGTAACAAAGACATACACTTACACCAAGTAACAAAGACACACACTTACACCAAGTAACACAGACATACACTGACACCAAGTAAGAAAGACATACACTGACACCAAGTAACAAAGACATACACTTACACCAAGTAACAAAGACAGACAATTACACCAAGTAACAAAACCATACACTTTCACCAAGAATTTTGACATACACTGACACCAAGTAACAAAGACATACACTGATACCCAGTAACACAGACACACACTTATACCAAGTTACTAAGACATACACTGACAGCAAGTCACAAAGACACACACTGACACCCAGTAACAAAGACATACACTGACACCAAGTCACAAAGACATTCACTGATATCCAGTAACACAGACACACACTTACACCAAATAACACAGACAGACACTGACACCAAGTAACAAAGACATACACTGATACCCAGTAACACAGACACATACTTACACCATGTAACAAAGACAGACACTGATACCCAGTAACACAGACACACACTTACACCAAGTAACAAAGACATGCACTGACACCCAGTAACAAAGACATACACTGATACTCAGTAACACAGGCACACACTTACACCAAGTAACACAGACATACACTGACACCAAGTAACAAAGACAGACACTGATGCCCAGGAAAAAAGATACACACTTACACCAAGTAACACAGACACACACTTACACCAAGTAACAAAGACATACACTTACACCAAGTAACACAGACATACACTGACACCAAGTAACAAAGACATACAATTACACCAAGTAAAAAGACACACACTTACACCAAGTAACACAGATATACACTGACACCAAGTAACAAAGACATGCACTGACACCCAGTAACACAGACACACACGGACACCAAGTAACAAAGACACACAGTTACACAAAGTAACACAGACACACACTGACACCCAGTAAAACAGACACACATTTACACCAAGTAACACAGACATAGACTGACACCAAGTAACAAAGACATACACTGATACCCAGTAACACAGACACACACTTACACCAAGTAACACAGACATACACTGACACCAAGTAACAAAGACATACAATGATACCCAGCAACACAGACACACACCTACACCAAGTAACACAGACAGACACTTACAGCAAGTAACAAAGACATACACTTACACCAAGTAACACAGACATACACTGACACCAAGTAATAAAGACATACAATTACACCAAGTAACAAAGACACACACTTAAACCAAGTAACACAGATACACAGTGACAACCAGTAACAAAGACATGCACTGACACCCAGTAACACAGACACACACTGACACCCAGTAACACAGACACACACTTACAACAAGTAACAAAGACATACACTGACACCAAGTAACAAAGACATACACTGATACACAGGAACACAGATACACACTTACACCAAGTAACACAGACACACACTTCCACCAAGTAACAAAGACATACACTGACACAAAGTAACAAAGACACACACTTACACCAAGTAACACAGATATACATTGACACAAAGTAACAAAGACATACACTGACACCAAATAACAAAGACATACAATTACACCAAGTAACACAGACACACACTGACACCCAGTAACACAGACACACACGGACACCAAGGAAGAAAGACACACACTTACACCAAGTAACACAGACACACACTGACACCCAGTAACACAGACACACACTTACACCAAGTAATACAGACATACACTGACACCAAGTAACAAAGACATACTCTGATACCCAGTAACACAGACACACACTTACACCAAGTAACACAGACATACACTGACACCAAGTAACAAAGACATACACTGATACACAGGAACACAGTCACACACTTACACCAAGTAACACAGACATACATTGACACCCAGTAACAAAGACATACAATTACACAAAGTAACAAAGACACACACTGACACCAAGTAACACAGATATACACTGACACAAAGTAACAAAGACATACACTGACACCAAGTAACAAAGACATACAATTACACCAAGTAACAAAGACACACACTTACACCAACTAACACAGACATACACTGACACCAAGTAACAAAGACATGCACTGACACCCAGTAACACAGACACACACGGACACCAAGTAACAAAGACACACATTTACACCAAGTAACACAGACACACTCACACACAGTAACACAGACACACACTTACACCAAGAAACACAGACATACACTGACACCAAGTAACAAAGACATGCACTGACACCCAGTAACACAGACACACGGACACCAAATAACAAAGACACACATTTACACCAAGTAACACAGACACACACACACACCCAGTAACACAGACACACACTTACACCAAGAAACACAGACATACACTGACAACATGTAACAAAGACATACACTGATACCCAGGAACACAGACACACACTTACACCAAGTAACAAAGACATACATTGACACCAAGTCACAAAGACATACACTGATACCCAGTAACACAGACACACACTGTCACCAAGTGACAAAGACATACACTGACATCAAGTAACAAAGACATACACTTACACCACGTAACAAAGACACACACTTACTCCAAGTAACACAGACACACACTGACACCCAGTAACACAGACACACACTTACACCAAGTAACACAGACATACACTGACACCAAGTAACAAAGACATACACTGATACCAAGTCACAAAGACATACACTGATACCCAGTAACACAGACACACACTTACACCAAGTAACACAGACATACACTGACACCAAGTAACAAAGAGATACACTGATACCCAGTAACACAGACACACACTTACACCAAGTAACAAAGATAGTCACTGATACCCAGTAACACACTCACACACTTACACCAAGAAACAAAGACATACATTGACACCCAGTAACAAATACATACACTGACACCCAGTAACACAGACACACACTTACAGCAAGCAACACAGACATACACTGACACCAAGTAACAAAGACATACACTGATACCCAGGAACACAGACACACACTTACTCCAGGTAACACAGACACACACTTACACCAAGTAACAAAGACACACCCTTACACCAAGTAACACAGACACACACTGTCACCCAGTAACACCGACACACACTTACAGCAAGCAACACAGACACACACTGACACCAAGTAACAAAGACATACACTGATACCCAGGAACACAGACACACACTTACACCAGGTAACACAGACACACACTTACACCAAGTAGCAAAGACATAGACTTACACCAAATAACACAGACATACAATGACTCCAAGTAATAAAGACATACAATTACACAAAGTAACAAAGACACACACTTACACCAAATAACACAGATATACAGTGACACCAAGTAACAAAGACATGCACTGACACCCAGTAACACAGACACACACGGACACCAAGTAACAAAGACACCCTCTTACACAAAGTAACACAGACATACTCTGATACCCAGTACCACAGACACACACTTACACCAAGTAACACAGACATACACTGACACCAAGTAACAAAGACATACACTGATACACAGGAACAGAGAGACATACTTACACCAAGTAACACAGACACACACTTACACCAAGTAACAAAGACATACACTGACACCAAGTAACAAAGACATACTCTTACACCAAGTAACAATGACACACACTTACACCAAGTAACAAAGACATACACTGACACCCAGTAACACAGACACACACTTACTCCAAGTAACAGAGACATACACTGTCACCAAGTCATAAACACAGACACTGACACCCAGTAACAAAGACATACACTGACACCAAGTAACAAAGAGAGACACTGATACCCAGTAACAAAGACATACACTAACACCCAGTAACACAGACACACACTTACACCAAGTAACAAAGACATACACTGATACCCAGTAACACAGACACACACTTACACCAAGTAACACAGACATACACTGACACCAAGTAACAAAGACATACACTGATACTCAGGAACACAGACACACACTTACACCAAGTAACACAGACACACACTTACACCAAGTAACAAAGACATACACTTACAACAAGTAACACAGACATACGCTGACACCAAGTCACAAAGACACACAGTGACACCCAGTAACAAAGACATACACTGACACCTAGTCACAAAGACATACACTGATACACAGACACACACTTACGCCAAGTAACACAGACATACACTGACACCAAGTAACAAAGACATACACTGATACCCAGTATCACAGACACACACTTACACCTGGTAAACAAAGACATACACTGACACCAAGTCACAAAGACACACACTGACACCCAGTAACAAAGACATACACTGACATCAAATCACAAAGACATACACTGATACCCAGGAACACAGACACACACTGAGACCCAGTAACAAAGACATACACTGATATCAAGTCACAAAGACATACACTGATACCCAGTAACACAGACACAAACTGACACCCAGTAACTAAGACATACACTGATACCAAGTCAGAAAGACATACACTGATACCCAGTAGCACAGGCACACACTGACACCCAGTAACAAAGACATACACTGATACCAATCACAAAGGCATTCACTTATACCCAGTAACATAGACATACACTGACACCAAGTAACAAAGACATGCACTGACACCAAGTAACAAAGACATACACTTACACCAAGTAACAAAGACACACACTTACACCAAGTAACACAGACATACACTGACACCAAGTAAGAAAGACATGCACTGACACCAAGTAACAAAGACATACACTTACACCAAGTAACAAAGACAGACAATTACACCAAGTAACAAAACCATACACTTTCACCAAGTATTTTGACATACACTGACACCAAGTACCAAAGACATACACTGATACCCAGTAACACAGACGCACACTTACACCAAGTAACAAAGACATACACTGTTACCAAGTCACAAAGACACACACTGACACCCAGTAACAGAGACATACACTGACACCAAGTCACAAAGACAGACACTGATACCCAGTAACACAGACACACACTTACACCAAGTAACAAAGACATGCACTGACACCCAGTAACAAAGACATACACTGACACCCAGTAACACAGACACACACGGACACCAAGTAACAAAGACACACACTTACACCAAGTAACACAGACACACACTGACACCCAGTAACACAGACACACACTTACACCAAGTAACACAGACATACACTGACACCATGTAACAAAGACATACACTGATACCCAGTAACACAGACACACACTTACACCAAGTAACACAGACATACACTGACATCAAGTAACAAAGACAGACACTGATGCCCAGGAAAACAGACACACACTTTCACCAAGTAACACAGACACACACTTACACAAAGTAACAAAGACTTACACTTACACCAAGTAACACAGACATACACTGACACCAAGTAACACAGACTCACACGGACACCAAGTAACAAAGACATACACTGATACCCAGTAACACAGACACACACTTACACAAAGTAACACCGACATACACTTACACCAAGTAACACAGATATACACTGACACCAAGTTACAAAGACATGCACTGACACACAGTAACACAGACTCACATGGACACCAAGTAACAAAGACATACACTGATACCCAGTAACACAGACACACACTTACACCAAGTAACACCGACATACACTGACACCAAGTAACAAAGACATACAATGATACCCAGGAACACAGACACACACTTACACCAAGTAACACAGACAAACACTTACACCAAGTAACAAAGACATACACTTACACCAAGTAACACAGACATACACTGACACCAAGTAACAAAGACATACAATTACACCATGTAACAAAGACACACACTTACACCAAGTAACACAGACATACACTGACACGAAGTCACAAAGACATACAATGACACCCAGTAACAAAGACATACACTGACACCTATTCACAAAGACATACACTGACACCAAGTAACAAAGACATACACTTACACCAAGTAACAAAGACATACACTGACACCAAGTAACAAAGTCATTCACTGATACCCAGTAACACAGACACACACTTACACCAAGTAACACAGACATACACTGACACCAAGCAACAAAGACATACACTGATACCCAGTAACACAGACACACACTTACACCAAGTAACAAGGACAGACACTGATCCCCAGTAACACAGACACACACTTACACCAAGTAACAAAGACATACCCTGACAACAAGTAACAAAGACATACACTGACACCAAGTAACAAAGACATACACTGATACACAGGAACAGAGAGACATACTTACACCAAGTAACACAGACACACACTTACACCAAGTAACAAAGACATACACTGACACCAAGTAACAAAGACATACTCTTACACCATGTAACAATGACACACACTTACACCAAGTAACAAAGACATACACTGACACCCAGTAACACAGACACACACTTACACCAAGTAACAGAGACATACACTGTCACTAAGTCATAAACACAGACACTGACACCCAGTAACAAAGACATACACTGACACCAAGTAACAAAGACAGACACTGATACCCAGTAACAAAGACATACACTAACACCCAGTAACACAGACACACACTTACACCAAGTAACAAAGACATACACTGATACCCAGTAACACAGACACACACTTACACCAAGTAACACAGACATACACTGACACCAAGTATCAAAGACATACACTGATACTTAGGAACACAGACACACACTTACACCAAGTAACACAGACACACACTTACACCAAGTAACAAAGACATACACTGACACCAAGTCACAAAGACACACAGTGACACCCAGTAACAAAGACATACACTGACACCTAGTCACAAAGACATACACTGATACACAGACACACACTTACACCAAGTAACACAGACATACACTGACACCAAGTAACAAAGACATACACTGATACCCAGTATCACAGACACACATTACACCTGGTAAACAAAGACATACACTGACACCAAGTCACAAAGACACACACTGACACCCAGTAACAAAGACATACACTGACATCAAATCACAAAGACATACACTGATACCCAGGAACACAGACACACACTGAGACCCAGTAACAAAGACATACACTGATACCAAGTCACAAAGACATACACTGATACCCAGTAACACAGACACAAACTGACACCCAGTAACTAAGACATACACTGATACCAAGTCAGAAAGACATACACTGATACCCAGTAACACAGGCACACACTGACACCCAGTAACAAAGACATACACTGATACCAATCACAAAGGCATTCACTTATACCCAGTAACATAGACATACACTGACACCAAGTAACAAAGACATGCACTGACACCAAGTAACAAAGACATACACTTACACCAAGTAACAAAGACACACACTTACACCAAGTAACACAGACATACACTGACACCAAGTAAGAAAGACAGGCACTGACACCAAGTAACAAAGACATACACTTACACCAAGTAACAAAGACAGACAATTACACCAAGTAACAAAACCATACACTTTCACCAAGTATTTTGACATACACTGACACCAAGTAACAAAGACATACACTGATACCCAGTAACACAGACACACACTTACACCAAGTAACAAAGACATACACTGTTACCAAGTCACAAAGACACACACTGACACCCAGTAACAAAGACATACACTGACACCAAGTCACAAAGACATACACTGATACCCAGTAACACAGACACACAGTTACACCAAGTAACACAGACATACACTGACACCAAGTAACAAAGACATACACTGATACCCAGTAACACAGACACATACTGACACCAAGTAACAAAGACAGACACTGATACCCAGTAACACAGACACACACTTACACCAAGTAACAAAGACATGCACTGACACCCAGTAACAAAGACATACACTGACACCCAGTAACACAGACACACACGGACACCAAGTAACAAAGACACACACTTACACCAAGTAACACAGACACACACTGACACCCAGTAACACAGACACACACTTACACCAAGTAACACAGACATACACTGACACCATGTAACAAAGACATACACTGATACCCAGTAACACAGACACACACTTACACCAAGTAACACAGACATACACTGACATCAAGTAACAAAGACAGACACTGATGCCCAGGAAAACAGACACACACTTTCACCAAGTAACACAGACACACACTTACACAAAGTAACAAAGACTTACACTTACACCAAGTAACACAGACATACACTGACACCAAGTAACACAGACTCACACGGACACCAAGTAACAAAGACATACACTGATACCCAGTAACACAGACACACACTTACACCAAGTAACACCGACATACACTTACACCAAGTAACACAGATATACACTGACACCAAGTTACAAAGACATGCACTGACACCCAGTAACACAGACTCACACGGACACCAAGTAACAAAGACATACACTGATACCCAGTAACACAGACACACACTTACACCAAGTAACACCGACATACACTGACACCAAGTAACAAAGACATACAATGATACCCAGGAACACAGACACACACTTACACCAAGTAACACAGACAAACACTTACACCAAGTAACAAAGACATACACTTACACCAAGTAACACAGACATACACTGACACCAAGTAACAAAGACATACAATTACACCATGTAACAAAGACACACACTTACACCAAGTAACACAGACATACACTGACACGAAGTCACAAAGACATACAATGACACCCAGTAACAAAGACATACACTGACACCTATTCACAAAGACATACACTGACACCAAGTAACAAAGACATACACTTACACCAAGTAACAAAGACATACACTGACACCAAGTAACAAAGTCATTCACTGATACCCAGTAACACAGACACACACTTACACCAAGTAACACAGACATACACTGACACCAAGCAACAAAGACATACACTGATACCCAGTAACACAGACACACACTTACACCAAGTAACAAGGACAGACACTGATCCCCAGTAACACAGACACACACTTACACCAAGTAACAAAGACATACCCTGACAACAAGTAACAAAGACATACACTTACACCAAGTAAAAAAGACATACACTGATACCCAGTAACACAGACACACACTTACACCCAGTAACAAAGAGATACACTGATACCCAGTAACACAGACACACACTTACACCAAGTAACACAGACATACACTGACACCAAGTAACAAAGACATACACTGATACCCAGTAACACTGACACACACTTACACCAAGTAACAAAGACATACACTGATACCCAGTAACACAGGCACACACTTACACCACGTAACACAGACACACACTTACACCAAGTAACAAAGACATACACTTACACCAAGTAACACAGACATACACTGACACCAAGTAACAAAGACATACAATTACACCAAATAACGAAGACACACACTTACACCAAGTAACACAGATATACACTGACACCAAGTAACAAAGACATGCACTTACACCAAGTAACAAAGACATACACAGACACCAAGTAACAAAGACATTCACTGATACCCAGTAACACAGACACACACTTACACCAAGTAACACAGACATACACTGACACCAAGTAACAAAGACATACACTGATATCCAGTAACACAGACACACACTTACACCAAGTAACAAGGACAGACAATGATACCCAGTAACACAGACACACACTGACACCAAGTAACAAAGACATACACTGACACCAAGTAACAAAGAAATAAACTGACACCCAGTAACACAGACACACACGGACACCAAGTAACAAAGACACACACTTACACCAAGTAACACAGGCACACACTGACACCCATTAACACAGACACACACAAACACCAAGTAACAAAGACATACACTGACACCAAGTAACAAAGACATACACTGATTCCCAGTAACACAGACACACACTTACACCAAGTAACAAAGACATACACTGTTACCAAGTCACAAAGACACACACTGACACCCAGTAACAAAGACATACACTGACACCAAGTCACAAAGACATACACTGATACCCAGTAACACAGACACACACTTACACCAAGTAACACAGACATACACTGACACCAAGTAACAAAGACATACACTGATACCCAGTAACACAGACACATACTGACACCAAGTAACAAAGACAGACACTGATACCCAGTAACACAGACACACACTTACACCAAGTAACAAAGACATGCACTGACACCCAGTAACAAAGACATACACTGACACCCAGTAACACGGACACACACGGACACCAAGTAACAAAGACCCACACTTACACCAAGTAACACAGACACACACTGACACCCAGTGACACAGACATACACTTACACCAAGTAACACAGACATACACTGACACCATGTAACAAAGACATACACTGATACCCAGTAACACAGACACACACTTACACCAAGTAACACAGACATACACTGACACCAAGTAACAAAGACAGACACTGATGCCCAGGAAAACAGACACACACTTTCACCAAGTAACACAGACACACACTTACACCAAGTAACAAAGACATACACTTACACCAAGTAACACAGACATACACTGACACCAAGTAACAAAGACATACACGGACACCAAGTAACAAAGACACACACTTACACCAAGTAACACAGATATACACTGACACCAAGTAACAAAGACATGCACTGACACCCAGTAACACAGACTCACACGGACACCAAGTAACAAAGACATACACTGATACCCAGTAACACAGACACACACTTACACCAAGTAACACCGACATACACTGACACCAAGTAACAAAGACATACAATGATACCCAGGAACACAGACACACACTTACACCAAGTAACACAGACAAACACTTCCACCAAGTAACAAAGACATACACTTACACCAAGTAACACAGACATACACTGACACCAAGTAACAAAGACATACAATTACACCATGTAACAAAGACACACACTTACACCAAGTAACACAGACATACACTGACACGAATTCACAAAGACATACAATGACACCCAGTAACAAAGACATACACTGACACCTATTCACAAAGACATACACTGACACCAAGTAACAAAGACATACACTTACACCAAGTAACAAAGACATACACTGACACCAAGTAACAAAGTCATTCACTGATACCCAGTAACACAGTCACACACTTACACCAAGTTAGACAGACATACACTGACACCAAGCAACAAAGACATACACTGATACCCAGTAACACAGACACACACTTACACCAAGTAACAAGGACAGACACTGATACCCAGTAACACAGACACACACTTACACCAAGTAACAAAGACATACCCTGACAACAGGTAACAAAGACATACACTTACACCAAGTAAAAAAGACATACACTGATACCCAGTAACACAGACACACACTTACACCAAGTAACAAAGACATACACTGATATCCAGTAACACAGACACACACTTACACCAAGTAACACAGACATACACTGACACCAAGTAACAAAGACATACACTGATACCCAGTAACACTGACACACACTTACACCAAGTAACAAAGACATACACTGATACCCAGTAACACAGGCACACACACACCACGTAACACAGACACACACTTACACCAAGTAACAAAGACAGACACTTACACCAAGTAACACAGACATACACTGACACCAAGTAACAAAGACATACAATTACACCAAGTAACGAAGACACACACTTACACCAAGTAACACAGATATACACTGACACCAAGTAACAAAGACATGCACTGACACCAAGTAGCACAGACACACACGGACACCAAGTAACAAAGACATACAGTTACACCAAGTAACACAGACAAACACTGACACCCAGTAAAACAGACACACATTTACACCAGGTAACACAGACATACACTGACACCAAGTAACAAAGACATACACTGACACCCAGTAACACAGACACACACTTACACCAAGTAACACAGACATACACTGACACCAAGTAACAAAGACATACACTGATACCCAGTAACACAGACACATACTGACACCAAGTAACAAAGACAGACACTGATACCCAGTAACACAGACACACACTTACACCAAGTAACAAAGACATGCACTGACACCCAGTAACAAAGACATACACTGACACCCAGTATCACGGACACACACGGACACCAAGTAACAAAGACCCACACTTACACCAAGTAACACAGACACACACTGACACCCAGTGACACAGACACACACTTACACCAAGTAACACAGACATACACTGACACCATGTAACAAAGACATACACTGATACCCAGTAACACAGACACACACTTACACCAAGTAACACAGACATACACTGACACCAAGTAACAAAGACAGACACTGATGCCCAGGAAAACAGACACACACTTTCACCAAGTAACACAGACACACACTTACACCAAGTAACAAAGACATACACTTACACCAAGTAACACAGACATACACTTACACCAAGTAACAAAGACATACACGGACACCAAGTAACAAAGACACACACTTACACCAAGTAACACAGATATACACTGACACCAAGTAACAAAGACATGCACTGACACCCAGTAACACAGACTCACACGGACACCAAGTAACAAAGACATACACTGATACCCAGTAACACAGACACACACTTACACCAAGTAACACCGACATACACTGACACCAAGTAACAAAGACATACAATGATACCCAGGAACACAGACACACACTTACACCAAGTAACACAGACAAACACTTCCACCAAGTAACAAAGACATACACTTACACCAAGTAACACAGACATACACTGACACCAAGTAACAAAGACATACAATTACACCATGTAACAAAGACACACACTTACACCAAGTAACACAGACATACACTGACACGAATTCACAAAGACATACAATGACACCCAGTAACAAAGACATACACTGACACCTATTCACAAAGACATACACTGACACCAAGTAACAAAGACATACACTTACACCAAGTAACAAAGACATACACTGACACCAAGTAACAAAGTCATTCACTGATACCCAGTAACACAGTCACACACTTACACCAAGTTAGACAGACATACACTGACACCAAGCAACAAAGACATACACTGATACCCAGTAACACAGACACACACTTACACCAAGTAACAAGGACAGACACTGATACCCAGTAACACAGACACACACTTACACCAAGTAACAAAGACATACCCTGAAAACAGGTAACAAAGACATACACTTACACCAAGTAAAAAAGACATACACTGATACCCAGTAACACAGACACACACTTACACCAAGTAACAAAGACATACACTGATATCCAGTAACACAGACACACACTTACACCAAGTAACACAGACATACACTGACACCAAGTAACAAAGACATACACTGATACCCAGTAACACTGACACACACTTACACCAAGTAACAAAGACATACACTGATACCCAGTAACACAGGCACACACTTACACCACGTAACACAGACACACACTTACACCAAGTAACAAAGACAGACACTTACACCAAGTAACACAGACATACACTGACACCAAGTAACAAAGACATACAATTACACCAAGTAACGAAGACACACACTTACACCAAGTAACACAGATATACACTGACACCAAGTAACAAAGACATGCACTGACACCAAGTAGCACAGACACACACGGACACCAAGTAACAAAGACATACAGTTACACCAAGTAACACAGACAAACACTGACACCCAGTAAAACAGACACACATTTACACCAGGTAACACAGACATACACTGACAACAAGTAACAAAGACATACACTGACACCCAGTAACACAGACACACACTTACACCAAGTAACACAGACATACACTGACACCAAGTAACAAAGACATACAATGATACCCAGGAACACAGACACACACTTGCACCAAGTAACACAGACACACACATACACCAAGTAACAAAGACATACACTTACACCAAGTAACACAGACATACACTGACACCAAGTAACAAAGATATACAATTACACCATGTAACAAAGGCACACACTTACACCAAGTAACACAGACATACACTGACACCAAGTCACAAAGACACACAATGACACCCAGTAACAAAGACATACATTGACACCTAGTCACAAAGACATACACTGATACACAGACACACACTTACACCAAGTAACAAAGCCATACACTGACACCAAGTAACAAAGACATACACTTACACCAAGTAACAAAGACATACACAGACACCAAGTAACAAAGACATTCACTGATCCCCAGTAACACAGACACACACTTACACCAAGTAACACAGACATACACTGACACCAAGTAACAAAGACATACACTGATACCCAGTAACACAGACACACACTGACACCAAGTAACAAAGACATACACTGACACCAAGTAACAAAGACATAAACTGACACCCAGTAACACAGACACACACGGACACCAAGTAACAAAGACACACACTTACACCAAGTAACACAGGCACACACTGACACCCATTAACACAGACACACACTAACACCAAGTAACAAAGACATACACTGACACCAATTAACAAAGACATACACTTACACCAAGTAAAAAAGACATACACTGATACCCAGTAACACAGACATACACTTACACCAAGTAACAAAGACATACACTGATACCCAGTAACACAGACACACACTTACACCAAGTAACACAGACATACACTGACACCAAGTAACAAAGACATACACTGATACCCAGTAACACAGGCACACACTTGGGGGTGGGGGGGGGGAGGAGCGGGGGAGCACATTGGCGCAGTTGTTCGCACCGCAGCCTCACAGCTCCAGGGACCCGGGTTCGATTCTGGGTACTGCCTGTGCTGAGTTTGCAAGTTCTCTCTGTGTCTGCGTGAGTTTCCTCCGGGTGCTCCGGTTTCCTCCCACATGCCAAAGACTTGCAGGTTGATAGGTTAATTGGCCATTATAAATTTCCCCTAGTATAGGTAGGTGGTAGGGAAATATATAGAGACAGGTGGGGATATGATAGAAATACGGGATTAGTGTAGAATTATTATAAATGGGTGGTTGATGGTCGGCACAGACTCGGTGGGCCGAAGGGGCTGTTCAAGTGCTGTAACTCCAAACTAAACTAAATACTGACTCCTAGTGTCACAGACACACACTGACAGCCAGTAACACAAACAAACAAACACTGACACCCAGTCACACAGAGAACCACTGATACACAGTAACGCAGACATACTCTGACACCAAGTAACACAGACACACACTGACACCCAGTAACAAAGACATACATTGATACCAAGTCACAAAGACATACACTGATACCCAGTAACATTGACACACACTGACACCAAGTAACAAAGACACACACTTACACCAAGTAACACGGACACACACTGACACCCAGTAACACAGACACACACTTACACCAAGTAACACAGACATACACTGACACCATGTAACAAAGACATACACTGATACCCAGTAACACAGACACACACTTACACCAAGTAACACAGGCACACACTGACACCCATTAACACAGACACACACTAACACCAAGTAACAAAGACATACACTGACACCAAGTAACAAAGACATACACTTACACCAAGTAAAAAAGACATACACTGATACCCAGTAACACAGACACACACTTACACCAAGTAACAAAGACATACACTGATACCCAGTAACACAGACACACACTTACACCAAGTAACACAGACATACACTGACACCAAGTAACAAAGACATACACTGATACCCAGTAACACAGGCACACACTTGGGGGTGGGGGGGGGGGGAGGAGCGGGGGAGCACATTGGCGCAGTTGTTTGCACCGCAGCCTCACAGCTCCAGGGACCCGGGTTCGATTCTGGGTACTGCCTGTGCTGAGTTTGCAAGTTCTCTCTGTGTCTGCGTGAGTTTCCTCCGGGTGCTCCGGTTTCCTCCCACATGCCAAAGACTTGCAGGTTGATAGGTTAATTGGCCATTATAAATTTCCCCTAGTATAGGTAGGTGGTAGGGAAATATATAGAGACAGGTGGGGATATGATAGAAATACGGGATTAGTGTAGAATTATTATAAATGGGTGGTTGATGGTCGGCACAGACTCGGTGGGCCGAAGGGGCTGTTCAAGTGCTGTAACTCCAAACTAAACTAAATACTGACTCCTAGTGTCACAGACACACACTGGCAGCCAGTAACACAAACAAACAAACACTGACACCCAGTCACACAGAGAACCACTGATACACAGTAACGCAGACATACTCTGACACCAAGTAACACAGACACACACTGACACCCAGTAACAAAGACATACATTGATACCAAGTCACAAAGACATACACTGATACCCAGTAACATTGACACACACTGACACCAAGTAACAAAGACACACACTTACACCAAGTAACACAGACACACACTGACACCCAGTAACACAGACACACACTTACACCAAGTAACACAGACATACACTGACACCATGTAACAAAGACATACACTGATACCCAGTAACACAGACACACACTTACACCAAGTAACACAGACATACACTGACACCAAGTAACAAAGACAGACACTGATGCCCAGGAAAACAGACACACACTTTCACCAAGTAGCACAGACACACACTTACACCAAGTAACAAAGACATACACTTACACCAAGTAACACAGACATACACTGACACCAAGTAACAAAGACATACACGGACACCAAGTAACAAAGACACACACTTACACCAAGTAACACAGATATACACTGACACCAAGTAACAAAGACATGCACTGACACCCAGTAACACAGACTCACACGGACACCAAGTAACAAAGACATACACTGATACCCAGTAACACAGACACACACTTACACCAAGTAACACCGACATACACTGACACCAAGTAACAAAGACATACAATGATACCCAGGCTCACAGACACACACTTACACCAAGTAACACAGACAAACACTTACACCAAGTAACAAAGACATACACTTACACCAAGTAACACAGACATACACTGACACCAAGTAACAAAGACATACAATTACGCCATGTAACAAAGACACACACTTACACCAAGTAACACAGACATACACTGACACGAAGTCACAAAGACATACAATGACACCCAGTAACAAAGACATACACTGACACCTATTCACAAAGACATACACTGACACCAAGTAACAAAGACATACACTTACACCAAGTAACAAAGACATACACTGACACCAAGTAACAAAGTCATTCACTGATACCCAGTAACACAGTCACACACTTACACCAAGTTAGACAGACATACACTGACACCAAGCAACAAAGACATACACTGATACCCAGTAACACAGACACACACTTACACCAAGTAACAAGGACAGACACTGATACCCAGTAACACAGACACACACTTACACCAAGTAACAAAGACATACCCTGACAACAGGTAACAAAGACATACACTTACACCAAGTAAAAAAGACATACACTGATACCCAGTAACACAGACACACACTTACACCAAGTAACAAAGACATACACTGATATCCAGTAACACAGACACACACTTACACCAAGTAACACAGACATACACTGACACCAAGTAACAAAGACATACACTGATACCCAGTAACACTGACACACACTTACACCAAGTAACAAAGACATACAATGATACCCAGTAACACAGGCACACACTTACACCACGTAACACAGACACACACTTACACCAAGTAACAAAGACATACACTTACACCAAGTAACACAGACATACACTGACACCAAGTAACAAAGACATACAATTACACCAAGTAACGAAGACACACACTTACACCAAGTAACACAGATATACACTGACACCAAGTAACAAAGACATGCACTGACACCAAGTAACACAAACACACACGGACACCAAGTAACAAAGACATACAGTTACACCAAGTAACACAGACAAACACTGACACCCAGTAAAACAGACACACATTTACACCAGGTAACACAGACATACACTGACACCAAGTAACAAAGACATACACTGACACCCAGTAACACAGACACACACTTACACCAAGTAACACAGACATACACTGACACCAAGTAACAAAGACATACAATGATACCCAGGAACACAGACACACACTTGCACCAAGTAACACAGACACACACATACACCAAGTAACAAAGACATACACTTACACCAAGTAACACAGACATACACTGACACCAAGTAACAAAGATATACAATTACACCATGTAACAAAGGCACACACTTACACCAAGTAACACAGACATACACTGACACCAAGTCACAAAGACACACAATGACACCCAGTAACAAAGACACACATTGACACCTAGTCACAAAGACATACACTGATACACAGACACACACTTACACCAAGTAACAAAGCCATACACTGACACCAAGTAACAAAGACATACACTTACACCAAGTAACAAAGACATACACAGACACCAAGTAACATAGACATTCACTGATACCCAGTAACACAGACACACACTTACACCAAGTAACACAGACATACACTGACACCAAGTAACAAAGACATACACTGATACCCAGTAACACAGACACACACTTACACCAAGTAACAAGGACAGACAATGATAACCAGTAACACAGACACACACTGACACCAAGTAACAAAGACATACACTGACACCAAGTAACAAAGACATAAACTGACACCCAGTAACACAGACACACACGGACACCAAGTAACAAAGACACACAGTTACACCAAGTAACACAGGCACACACTGACACCCATTAACACAGACACACACTAACACCAAGTAACAAAGACATACACTGACACCAAGTAACAAAGACATACACTTACACCAAGTAAAAAAGACATACACTGATACCCAGTAACACAGACACACACTTACACCAAGTAACAAAGACATACACTGATACCCAGTAACACAGACACACACTTACACCAAGTAACACAGACATACACTGACACCAAGTAACAAAGACATACACTGATACCCAGTAACACAGGCACACACTTGGGGGGGGGGGGGGAGGAGCGGGGGAGCACATTGGCGCAGTTGTTCGCACCGCAGCCTCACAGCTCCAGGGACACGGGTTCGATTCTGGGTACTGCCTGTGCTGAGTTTGCAAGTTCTCTCTGTGTCTGCGTGAGTTTCCTCCGGGTGCTCCGGTTTCCTCCCACATGCCAAAGACTTGCAGTTTGATAGGTTAATTGGCCATTATAAATTTCCCCTAGTATAGGTAGGTGGTAGGGAAATATATAGAGACAGGTGGGGATATGATAGAAATACGGGATTAGTGTAGAATTATTATAAATGGGTGGTTGATGGTCGGCACAGACTCGGTGGGCCGAAGGGCCTGTTTAAGTGCTGTAACTCCAAACTAAACTAAATACTGACTCCTAGTGTCACAGACACACACTGACAGCCAGTAACACAAACAAACAAACACTGACACCCAGTCACACAGAGAACCACTGATACACAGTAACGCAGACATACTCTGACACCAAGTAACACAGACACACACTGACACCCAGTGACAAAGACATACATTGATACCAAGTCACAAAGACATACACTGATACCCAGTAACATTGACACACACTGACACCAAGTAACAAAGGCATACACTTACACCAAGTAACAAAGACACACACTTACACCAAGTAAAACAGACATACACTGACACCAAGTAACAAATACAGACAATTACACCAAGCAACAAAGACATACACTTACACCAAGTATTTTGACTTACACTGACACCAAGTAACAATGACATACACTGACACCAAGTAACAAAGACATACACTGATACCCAGTAACACAGACACACACATACACCAAGTAACAAAGACAGACACTGATACCCAGTAACACAGACAAAAACTTACATCAAGTAACAAAGACATACACTTACACCCAGTAACAAAGACATACATTGATACCAAGTCACAAAGACATACACTGATACCCAGTAACATTGACACACACTGACACCAAGTAACAAAGGCATACACTTACCCCAAGTAACAAAGACACACACTTACACCAAGTAACACAGACATACACTGACACCAAGTAACAAAGACAGACAATTACACCAAGCAACAAAGACATACACTTACACCAAGTATTTTGACTTACACTGACACCAAGTAACAAAGACATACACTGACACCAAGTAACAAAGACATACACTGATACCCAGTAACACAGACACACACATACACCAAGTAACAAAGACAGACACTGATACCCAGTAACACAGACAAAAACTTACATCAAGTAACAAAGACATACACTTACACCAAGTAACACAGACATACAAAAACCCCCAGTAACACAGACATACACTGATACCCAGTAGCACATACAGACACTTACACCAAGTAACAAAGACATACACTGATACCCAGTAACACAAACAAACACACTGACACCCAGCAACACAGACACACACTGACACCAAGTAACAAAGACATACAATTACACCAAGTATTTTGACATACACTGACACCAAGTAACAAAGACATACACTGATACCCAGTAACACAGACACACACTGACACCCAGTAACACAAACAAACACACTGACACTCAGTAAAACAGACACACACTGGGCAGAACAGTGGCTCAGTGGTTAACACTGCAGCCTCACAGCTCCAGGGACCCGGGTTCGATTCGGGGTACTGCCTGTGCGGAGTTTGCAAGTTCTCCCTGTGTCTGCGTGCGTTTCCTCCGTGTGCTCCGTTTTCCTCCCACATGCCAAAGACTTGATGGCTGATAGGTTAATTGGCCATTATAAATTGCCCCGAGTATAGGTAGGTGGTAGGGAAATATATAGGGACAGGTGGGGATGTGATAGGAATACGGGATTAGTGTACTATTAGTATAAATGGGTGGATGATGGTCGGTACAGCCTCGGTGGGCCGAACGGCCTGTTAAAGTGCTGTATCTCTAAACTAAACTAAATACTGACATCTAGTGTCACAGATACACACTGACACCCTGAAACACAAACAAACACACACTGACACCCAGTAACACAGAGAAACACTAATAAACAGTAACAAAGACATACACTGACACCAAGTCACAAACACATACACTGACACCAAGTAACAAAGACATACGCTTACACCAAGTAACAAAGACAGGCACTGATACCCAGTAACACAGACACACACTGACACCCAGTTAGAAACATACAATGAACCCCAGTAAGACAGACACACACTGACCCCCGGTAACACAGACATACAAAGACACACAATGACACCCAGTAACAAAGACATACACTGACACCTAGTCACAAAGACATACACTGATACACAGACACATACTTACACCAAGTAACACAGACATACACTGACAACAAGTAACAAAGACATACACTGATATCCAGTTTCACAGACACACACTTACACCAGGTAACAAAGACATGCACTGACACCAAGTCACAAAGACACACACTGACACCCAGTAACAAAGACATACACTGACACCAAGTCACAAAGACATACACTGATACCCAGGAACACAGACACACACTGACACCCAGTAACAAAGACATACACTGATACCAAGTCACAAAGACATACACTGATACCCAGTAACAAAGACATACACTGATACCAAGTCGGACAGACATACACTGATACCCAGTAAAACAGACACACACTGACACCCAGAAACAAAGACATACACTGATACCAATCACAAAGGCATTCACTGATACCCAGTAACGCAGACATACACTGACACCAAGTAACAAAGACATGCACTGACACCAAGTAACAAAGACACACACTTACAACAAGTAACACAGACATACACTGACACCAAGTAACAAAGACATACACTGACACCAAGAATTTTGACATACACTGACACCAAGTAACAAAGACATACACTGACACCCAGTAACACAGACACACACTGACGCCAAGTAACAAAGACATACACTGACACCAAGTCACAAAGGCACACACTGACACCCAGTAACACAGACATACACTGACACCAAGTCACAAAGACATACACAAATACCCAGTAACACAGACATACACTGACACCAAGTAACAAAGACATACACTGACACCCAGTAACACAGACACATACTTACACCAAGTAACAAAGACTGACACTGATACCCAGTAACACAGACACACACTTACACCAAGTAATAAAGACATACACTGACACCCAGTAACAAAGACATACACTGACACCCAGTAACACAGACACACACGGACACCAAGTAACAAAGACACACACTTACACCAAGTTACACAGACACACACTGACACCCAGTAACACAGACACACACTTACACCAAGTAACACAGACATACACTGACACCATGTAACAAAGACACACACTTACACCAAGTAACAAAGACAGACACTGATACCCAGTAACACAGACACACACTGACACCCAGTTAGAAACACACACTGAACCCAGGTAACACAGACACACACTGACCCCCAGGGACACAGACATACACTGACACCAAGTAACAAAGACATACACTGACACCAAGTCACAAAGACACACACTGACACCCAGTACCAAAGACATACACTGATACCAAGTCACAAAGACATACACTGATACCCAGTAACAAAGTCATACACTGACACCAAGTCGGAAAGACATACACTGATACCCAGTAACACAGACATACACTGACACCCAGTAACAAATGCATACACTGATACCAATCACAAAGGCATTCACTGATACCCAGTAACGCAGACATACACTGACACCAAGTAACAAAGACATGCACTGACACCAAGTAACAAAGACATACAATTACACCAAGTATCAAAGACACACACTTACAACAAGTAACACATACATACACTGACACCAAGTACCAAAGACATACACTGACACCAAGTAACAAAGACAGACAATTACACCAAGTAACAACGACATACACTTTCACCAAGTATTTTGACATACACTGACACCAAGTAACAAAGACATACACTGATACCCAGTAACACAGACACACACTTACACCAAGTAACAAAGACATACACTGACACCAAGTCACAAAGACACGCACAAATACCCAGTAACACAGACACACACTTACATCAAGTCACACAGACATACACTGACACCAAGTAACAAAGACATACGCTGATACCCAGTAACACAGACACATACGTACACCAAGTAACAAAGACAGAAACTGATACGAGGTAACACAGAGACGCACATACACCAAGTAATAAAGACATACACTGACACCCAGTAACAAAGACATACACTGACACCCAGTAACACAGACACACACTGACACCCAGTAACACAGACACACACTTACGCCAAGTAACACAGACATACATTGACACCACGTAACAAAGCCATACACCGATACCCAGTAACACAGACACACACTTACACCAAGTAACACAAACATACACTGACACCAAGTAACAAAGACAGACACTGATACCCAGGAAAACAGACACACACTTACACCAAGTAACACAGACACACACTTACACCAAGTAACAAAGACATACACTTGCACCAAGTAACACAGACGTACACTGACACCAAGTAACAAAGACATACAATTACACCAAGTAACAAAGACACACACTTACACCAAGTAACAAAGGCAGACACTGATACCCAGTAACACAGACACACACTGACACCCAGTTAGAAACACACACTGAACCCCAGTAACACAGACACACACTGACCCCCAGTAACACAGACATACACGGACACCAAGTCACAAACACACACAAAGACACCCAGTAACAAAGAGATACACTGACACCTAGTCACAAAGACATACACTGATACACAGACACACACTTACACCAAGTAACACAGACATACACTGACACCAAGTAACAAAGACATACACTGATACCCAGTAACACAGACACACACTTACACCAAGTAACAAAGACATACACTGACACCAAGTAAGAAAGACATACACTTACACCAAGTAACAAAGACATACACTGACTCCAAGTAACAAAGACATACACTGACAACCAGGAACACAGACACACACTGACACCATGTAACAAAGACACACACTTACACCAAGTAACAAAGACATACACTGACACCAAGTAACAAAGACATACACTGACACCAAGTAACACAGACACACACTGACACCCAGTAAGAAACACACACTGACCCCCAGTAACACAGACACACACTGACTCACAGTAACAGAGACATAAACTGATACCCAGTAACACAGACACACACTTGCACCAAGTAACAAAGACATACACTTACACCAAGTAACACAGACATACACTGACACCAAGTAACAAAGACATACAATTACACCAAGTAACAAAGACACACACTTACACCAAGTAACAAAGGCAGACACTGATACCCAGTAACACAGACACACACTGACACCCAGTTAGAAACACACACTGAACCCCAGTAACACAGACACACACTGACCCCCAGTAACACAGACATACACGGACACCAAGTCACAAAGACACACAAAGACACCCAGTAACAAAGAAATACACAGACACCTAGTCACAAAGACATACACTGATACACAGACACACACTTACACCAAGTAACACAGACATACACTGACACCAAGTAACAAAGACATACACTGATACCCAGTAACACAGACACACACTTACACCAAGTAACAAAGACATACACTGACACCAAGTAAGAAAGACATACACTTACACCAAGTAACAAAGACATACACTGACACCAAGTAACAAAGACATACACTGACACCCAGGAACACAGACACACACTGACACCATGTAACAAAGACACACACTTACACCAAGTAACAAAGACATACACTGACACCAAGTAACAAAGACATACACTGACACCAAGTAACACAGACACACACTGACACCCAGTAAGAAACACACACTGACCCCCAGTAACACAGACACACACTGACCCACAGTAACACAGACATAAACTGATACCCAGTAACACAGACACACACTTGCACCAAGTAACAAAGACATACACTGACACCAAGTAACAAAGACATACATTGATACCCAGTAACACAGACACACACTTACACCAAGTAACACAGACACACACTGACACCCAGTCACACACACTGATACACAGTAACAAAGACATACACTGATACCCAGTCACAAAGACATACACTGATTCCCTGTAAAACAGACTCACACTGACACCAAGTAACAAAGACATACACTGACACCAAGTAACACAGACACGCACTGGGCGGCACAGTGGCGCAGTGGTTAGCTCTGCAGCCTCACAGCTCCAGGGACACGGGTTCGATTCTGGGTACTGCCTGTGCGGAGTTTGCAAGTTCTCCCTGTGTCTGCGTGGGTTTCCTCCGGGTGCTCCGGTTCCCTCCCACATGCCAAAGACTTGCAGGTTGATAGGTTAATTGACCATTATAAATTTCCCCTAGTATAGATAGGGGGTAGGGAAATATATAGGGACAAGTGGGGATGTTATTGGAATATGGGATTCGTGTAGGATTAGTATAAATGGGTGGTTGATCGTCGGCACAGACACGGTGGGCCGAAGGGCCTGTTTCAGTTCTGCATCTCTGAACTAAACTAAATACTGACACCCAGTAACACACACTGATAAACAGGAACAAAGACATGCACTGACACCCAGGAACACTGACACCAAGTCACCAAGACACACACTTACACCAAGTACCAAAGACATACACTGACACCAAGTAACAAAGACATACACTGACACCAAGTAACACAGACACACAGTGACGCCCAGTTAGAAACACACACTGACCCCCAGTAACACAGACACACACTGACCCCCAGTTACACAGACATACACTGATACCGAGTAACACAGACACACACTTAGACCAAGTAACAAAGACATACACTGAAACCAAGTAACAAAGACACACACTTACACCAAGTAACACAGACATACACTGACCCCCAGTAACACAGACATGCACTGAGACCCAGTAACACAGACACACACGGACAGCAAGTAACAAAGGCACACACTTGCACCAAGTAACACAGACATACATTGACACCCAGTAACACAGACACACATTGGGCAATACAGTGGCACAGCGGTTAGGACTGCAGCCTCACAGCTCCAGGGACCCTGGTTCGATTCTCGGTACTGCCTGTGCGGAGTTTGCAAGTTCTCCCTGTGTCTGCGTGGTTTTCCTCCGGGTGCTCCGGTTTCTTCCCACATGCCAAAGACTTGCAGGTTGATAGGTTAATTGGCCATTATAATTTGCCGCTAGTACAGGTAGGTGGCAGGGAAATATATAGGGACAGATGGGGATGTGAAAGGAATACGGAATTAGTGTAGGATTAGTATAAATGGGTGGTTGATGGTCGGCACAGTCTCGGTTGGCCGAAGGGCCTGTTTCAGTGCTGTATCACTAAACTAAATACTGACACCCAGTAACACAAACAAACACACACTGACACCCAGTAACATAGAGAAACACTGATACACAGTAACAAAGACATACACTGACACACAGACACAAACTGTCACCAAGTAACAAAGACATACACTGACACCCAGTAACAAAGACATACACTGACACCGAGTCACAAAGACATACACTGATAACCAGTAAGACAGACAAACACTTACACCAAGTAACAAAGACATACACTGACACCAAGTAACAAAGACATACACATACACCAAGTAACAAAGACATACACTGACACCAAGTAACAAAGACATACACAGATAGCCAGTAACACAGACACACACTTACACCAAGGAACAGAGACATAAACTGACACCAAGGAACAAAGACATACACTGATACCCAGAAACACAGACACACACTTACAACAAGTAACAAAGACATGCACTGACACCAAGTCACAAAGACACACACTGACACCCAGTAACAAAGACTTACAGTGAAACCAAGTATTTTGAAACACACTGACACCAAGTAACAATGACATACACTGATACCCCGTAACACAGACACACACTTGCACCAAGTAACAAAGACATACACTGACACCAAGTCACACAGACACACACTGACACCCAGTAACAAAGACATACACTGACACCAAGTCACAAAGACATACACTGATACCCAGTAACACAGACACACAATTACACCAAGTAACACAGACAAACACTGACACCACGTAACAAAGACATACGCTGATACCCAGTAACACAGATACACACTTACACCAAGTAACAAAGACAGTCCCTGATACCCAGTAACACACACACACTTACACCAAGTAACAAAGACATACACTGACATCAAGTAACAAAGACATAAACTGACACCCAGTAACACAGACACACACGGACACCAAGTAACAAAGACATACACTGACACCCAGTAACACAGACACACACGGACACCAAGTAACAAAGACACACACTTACAGCAAGTAACACAGACACACACTGACACCCAGTAACACAAACAAACACACTTACACCAAGTAACACAGACGTACACTGACACCAAGTAACAAAGACATACACTGTTACCAAGTAACACAGACACACTCTTACACCAAGTAACAAAGACATGCAATGAAAGCAAGTAACACAGACACACACTGACACCAAGTAACAAAGATATACACTGATACCCAGTAACACAGACACACACTTACACCAAGTAGCAAAGACATACACTGATACCCAGTAATACAGACACACACTTACACACAGTGACACAGACACACACTGACACCAAGTAACAAAGGCATACACAGATACCCAGTAACACAGACACACACTTACATCAAGTAACAAAGACAGACACTGATACCCAGTAACACAGACACACAATTAAACCAAGTAACATAGACATACACTGACACCAAGTAACAAAGACATAAACTGATACCCAGTAACAGAGTCACACACTGGGATCGGGGCGGGGGGGGGGGGGGGGGCGGTGGTCACATTGGCGCAGTGGTTATCATCGCAGCCTCACAGCTCCAGGGACACGGGTTCTATTCTGGGTACTGCCTGTGCGGAGTTTGCAAGTTCTCCCTGTGTCTGCGTGGGTTTCCAAAGGGTGCTCCGGTTTCCTCCCACATGCCAAAGACTTGCAGGTTGATGGGTTAATTGGCCATCATAAATTCCCCCTAGTATAGGTAGGTGGTAGGGAGATATATAGGGACAGGTGGGGATGCGATAGAAATACGGGATAAGTGTAGGATTAGTATAAATGGGTGGTTGATGGTCGGCACAGACCCGGTGGGCCGAAGGGCCTGTTTAAGTGCTGTATCTCTAAACTAAACTAAATACTGACACCTAGTGTCACATACACACACTGACACCCAGTAACAAAAACAAACACACACTGACACCCAGTAACACAGAGAAACACTGATACACAGTAACAAAGACATACTCTGATACCAAGTCACGAAGACATACACTGATACCCAGTAACACAGACACACAATGACATCAAGTAACAAAGACATACACTTACACCAAGTAACAAAGACATACACTGACATTAAGTATTTTGTCATGCACTGACACCAAGTAACAAAGACAGACACTGATACCCAGTAACACAGACACACTTACACCAAGTAACAAAGACATACACTGACACCATGTCACAAAGACACACACTGACTCCCAGTAACAAAGACATACACTGAAACCAAGTCACAAAGACATACACTGATGCACAGTAACACAGACACACACTTACACCAAGTAACAACGACATACACTGACACCCAGTAACAAAGACATACACTGACACCCAGTAACACAGACACACACGGACACCAAGTAAGAAAGACACACACTTACACCAAGTAACACAGACACACACTGACACCCAGTAACACAGACACACACTTACACCAAGTAACACAGACATACACTGACACAAAGTAACAAAGACATACACTGATACCCAGTAACACAGGCACACACTTACAACATTTAACACCGACATACACTGACACCAAGTAACAAAGACATGCACTGACACCCAGTAACATAGAGAAACACTGATACACAGTAACAAAGACATACACTGACACCAATTAACAAAGACATACACTTACACCAAGTAACAAAGTCATACACTGATACCAAGTATTTTGACATACACTTACACCAAGTAACAAAGACATACACTGATACCCAGTAACACAGACACACACTTACACCAATTAACAAAGACATACACTGACACCAAGTCACAAAGACACACACTGAACCCCAGTAACAAAGACATACACTGACACCAAGTCACAAAGACATACACTGATACCCAGTAACACAGACACACACTTACACCAAGTAAGACAGACATACACCGACACCCAGTAACAAAGACATACACTGATACCCAGTAACACAGACACACACTTCCACCAAGTAACAAAGACATACACTGACACCAAGTAACAAAGACATACACTGATACCCAGTAACACAGACGCACACTTACACCAAGTAACAAAGACAGACGCTGATACCCAGTAACACAGACACACACTTACACCAAGTAACAAAGACATACACTTACTCCAAGTAACACAGACATGCACTGACACCAAGTATTTTGACATACACTTACACCAAGTAACAAAGACATACACTGATACCCAGTAACACAGACACACACTGACACCCAGTTAGAAACACACACTGACCCCCTGTAACACAGACACACACTGACCCCCAGTAACACAGACATGCACTGATACCCGGTAACACAGACAAACACTGACACCAAGTAACAAAGACATACACTGACACCCAGTAACACAGACACACACTGGGCGGCACAGTGGCACAGTGGTTAGCACTGCAGCCTCACAGCTCCAGCGAGCCGGGTTCGATTCTGGGTACTGCCTGTGCGGAGTTTTCAAGTTCTCCCTGTGTCTGCGTGGGTTTCCTCCGGAACCTCCGGCTTCCTCCCACATGCCAAAGACTTGCAGGTTGATAGGTTAATTGGCCATCATAAATTGCCCCTAGTGTAGGTAGGTGGTAGGGAAATATATAGGGACAGGCGGGGATGTGATAGGAATACGGGATTCGTGTAGGATTAGTATAAATGGGTGGTTGATGGTCGGCACAGACTCGGTGGGCCGAAGGCCCTGTTTCAGTGCTGTATCTCCAAACTGAACTAAATACTGACACCTAGTGTCACTGACAAACAAACACACACTGACACCCAGTAACATAGAGAAACACTGATACACAGTAGCAAAGACATACACTGACACCAAGTAACACAGACACACACAGACACCCAGTAACAAAGACATACACTGATACCCAGTAACACAGACAAACACTTACACCAAGTAACAAAGATATACACTGACACCAAGAAACAAAAACAGACACTTACAGCAAGCAACACCGACATACACTGACACCCGGGAACAAAGACATAAACTGATACCCAGTAACACAGACACACACTTACACCAAGTAACACAGACATACTCTTACACCAAGTAAAAAAGACATACACTGATACCCAGTAACACAGACACACACTTACACCAAGTGACAAAGACACACACTGACACCAAGTCACAAAGACACACACTGACACCCAGTAACAAAGACATACACTTACACCAAGTCACAAAGACATACACTGACACCCAGTAACACAGACATACACTGACACCCAGTAACTCAGACACACACGGACAGCAAGTAACAAAGGCACACACTTACACCTAGTAAAACAGACATACATTGACACCCAGTAACACAGACACACATTGGGCAATACAGTGGCACAACGGTTAGGACTGCAGCCTCACAGCTCCAGGGACCCGGGTTCGATTCTGGGTACTGCCTGTGCGGAGTTTGCAAGTTCTCCCTGTGTCTGCGTGGTTTTCCTCCGGGTGCTCCGGTTTCGTCCCACATGCCAAAGACTTGCAGGTTGATTGGTTAATTGGCCATTATAAATTGCCCCTAGTATAGGTAGGTGGTAGGGAAATATATAGGGACCGGTGGGGATGTTATTGGAATATGGGATTCGTGTAGGATTAGTATAAATGGGTGGTTGATGGTCGGCACAGACTCGGTGGCCGAAGGGCCTGTTTCAGTGCTGGATCTCTAAACTAAACTAAATACTGACACCTAGTGTCACAGACACACACTGATACCAAGTCACAAAGACATACACTGATACCCAGTAACACAGACACACACTGACACCCGGTAACACAAACAAACACACTTACACCAAGTAACACAGACACACACTGACACCAAGTAACACAGACAGACACTGACGCCCAGTAACACACACTGATACACAGTAACAAAGACATACACTGATACCAAGTCACAAAGACATACACTGATTCCCAGGAACAAAGACACACACTGACACCAAGTAACAAAGACATACAATGATACCAAGTAACACAGACACACACTTACACCAAGTAACACAGACATACTCTGACATCAAGTAACAAAGACATACACTGTTACCCAGTAACACAGGCAGACACTTTCACCAAGTAACACAGACATACACTGACACCAAGTAACAAAGACAGACAATTACACCAAGTAACAAAGACACACACTTACACCAAGTAACACAGACATACACTGTCACCATGTAGCAAAGACATGCAATGATACCCAGTAACACAGACACACACTTACACCAAGTAACAAAGACATACACTGACACCAAGTAACAAAGACAGACACTGACACCCAGTAACAAAGACAAACACTGACACCAAGTAACGAAGTCAAACACTGACACCCAGTAACAAAGACAGACAATGACACCACGTCACAAAGACATACACTGACACCAAGTAACAAAGACATACACTGACACCAAGTAACACAGACACACACAGACACCCAGTAACAAAGACATACACTGATACCCAGTAACACAGACAAACACTTACACCAAGTAACAAAGATATACACTGACACCAAGAAACAAAAACAGACACTTACACCAAGCAACACAGACATACACTGACACCCGGGAACAAAGACATAAACTGATACCCAGTAACACAGACACACACTTACACCAAGTAACACAGACATACTCTTACACCAAGTAAAAAAGACATACACTGATACCCAGTAACACAGACACACACTTACACCAAGTGACAAAGACATACACTGACACCAAGTCACAAAGACACACACTGACACCCAGTAACAAAGACATACACTTACACCAAGTCACAAAGACATACACTGACACCCAGTAACACAGACATACACTGACACCCAGTAACTCAGACACACACGGACTGCAAGTAACAAAGGCACACACTTACACCTAGTAAAACAGACATACATTGACACCCAATAACACAGACACACATTGGGCAATACAGTGGCACAACGGTTAGGACTGCAGCCTCACAGCTCCAGGGACCCGGGTTCGATTCTGGGTACTGCCTGTGCGGAGTTTGCAAGTTCTCCCTGTGTCTGCGTGGTTTTCCTCCGGGTGCTCCGGTTTCCTCCCACATGCCAAAGACTTGCAGGTTGATTGGTTAATTTGCCATTATAAATTGCCCCTAGTATAGGTAGGTGGTAGGGAAATATATAGGGACCGGTGGGGATGTTATTGGAATATGGGATTCGTGTAGGATTAGTATAAATGGGTGGTTGATGGTCGGCACAGACTCGGTGGCCGAAGGGCCTGTTTCAGTGCTGGATCTCTAAACTAAACTAAATACTGACACCTAGTGTCACAGACACACACTGATACCAAGTCACAAAGACATACACTGATACCCAGTAACACAGACACACACTGACACCCGGTAACACAAACAAACACACTTACACCAAGTAACACAGACACACACTGACACCAAGTAACACAGACACACACTGACGCCCAGTAACACACACTGATACACAGTAACAAAGACATACACTGATACCAAGTCACAAAGACATACACTGATTCCCAGGAACAAAGACACACACTGACACCAAGAAACAAAGACATACAATGATACCAAGTAACACAGACACACACTTACACCAAGTAACACAGACATACTCTGAACATCAAGTAACAAAGACATACACTGCTACCCAGTAACACAGGCAGACACTTTCACCAAGTAACACAGACATACACTGACACCAAGTAACAAAGACAGACAATTACACCAAGTAACAAAGACACACACTTACACCAAGTAACACAGACATACACTGTCACCATGTAGCAAAGACATGCAATGATACCCAGTAACACAGATACACACTTACACCAAGTAACAAAGACATACACTGACACCAAGTAACAAAGACAGACACTGACACCCAGTAACAAAGACAAACACTGACACCAAGTAACGAAGTCAGACACTGACACCCAGTAACAAAGACAGACAATGGCACCACGTCACAAAGACATACACTGACACCAAGTAACAAAGACATACACTTACACCAAGTAACACAGACATACACTGACACCAAGGAACAAAGACACAAACTTACACCAGGTAACACAGACATACACTGACACCAAGTAACAAAGACATACACTGTTCACCAGTAACACAGACACACACTTGCACCAAGTAGCAATGACATACACTGATACCCAGTAACACAGACACACACCGGGCTGCACATTGGCACAGTGGTTAGCAGCCTCGCAGTTCCAGGGACCCGGGCTCGAGTCTGGGTACTGCCTGTGCGGAGTTTGAAGTTCTCCCTTGTGTCTGCGTGAGTTTCCTCCAGGTGCTCCGGTTTCCTCCCACATGTCAAAGACTTGCAGGTTGATAGGTTAATTGGCCATTATAAATTGACCCTAGTACAGGTAGGTGGTAGGGAAATATATAGGGACCGGTGGGGATGTGATAGGAATACGGGATTAGTGTAGGATTAGTACAAATGGGTGGTTGATCGTCGGCACAGACCCGGTTGGCCGAAGGGCCTGTTTCAGTGCTGTATCACTAAACTAAATACTGACACCCAGTAACACAAACAAACATACACTGACGCCCAGTAACATAGAGAAACACTGATACACGGTAACAAAGACATACACTGACACACAGACACACACTGTCACCAAGTAACAAAGACATGCACTGACACCCAGTAACAACGACATACATTGACACCAAGTAACAAAAACATACACTTACACCAAGTAACAAAGTCATGCAATGACACCAAGTAACAAAGACATACACTGATACCCAGTAACACAGACACACACTGATACCAAGTAACAAAGACACACACTTACACCAAGTAACACAGACATACACTGACACCAAGTAACAAGGACAGACAATTACACCAAGTAACAAAGACATACACTGATACCCAGTAACACAGACACACACTTACACCAAGTAACAAAGACATACACTGACACCAAGTCACAAAGACACACAGTGACACCCAGTAACAAAGACATACACTGACAACAAGTCACAAAGACATACACTGACACCAGTAACAAAGACATACACTGACACCAAGTAACAAAGACACACACTTACACCATGTAACACAGACACACACAGACACCAAGTAACAAAGGCAGAAAATTACACCAAGTAACAAAGACAAACACTGATACCCAGTAACACAGACACACACTTACACCATGTAACAAAGACATACACTGATACCCAGTAACACAGACACACACTGATACCAAGTAACAAAGACACACACTGACACCCAGTAACACAGACATACACTGACACCAAGTAACAAAGACAGACAATTACACCAAGTAACAAAGACATACACTGACACCAAGTAACAAATACATACACTTACACCAAGTAACAAAGACATACACTGACACCAAGTAACAAAGACATTCACTGATAACCAGTAACACAGACACACAATTACACCAAGTAACAAAGACATACACTGATACCCAGAAACACAGACACACACTTACACCAAGTAACACAGACATACACTGACACCAGGTAACAAAGACAGACAATTACACCAAGTAACAAACACATACACTTACACCAAGTATTTTGACATACACTGACACCAAGTAGCAAAGACATACACTGATACCCAGTAACACAGACATACACTTACACCAAGTAACAAAGACATACTCTGACACCAAGTCACAAAGACACACACTGACACCCAGTAACAAAGACATACACTGACACCATGTCACAAAGACATACACTGATACCCAGTAACACAGTCACACACTTACACCAAGTAACACAGACATACACTGACACCAGGTAACAAAGACATACACTGATACCCAGTAACACAGACACACACTAACACCAATTAACAAAGTCATACACTGACACCCAATAACAAAGACATACACAGACACCCAGTAACACAGACACACACGGACACCAAGTAACAAAGACACACATTTACACCAAGTAACACAGACACACACTGACACCCAGTAACAAAGACACACACTAACACAAAGTAACACAGACATACACTGACACCAAGTAACAAAGACATACACTGACACCAAGTAACAAAGACATACAATTACACCAAGTAACAAAGACAAACACTTACACCAAGTAACACAGACATGCACTGACACCAAGTAACAAAGACAGACAATTACACCAAGTAACAAAGACAAACACTGATACCCAGTAACACAGACACACACTTACACCATGTAACAAAAACATACACTGATACCCAGTAACACAGACACACACTGATACCAAGTAACAAAGACACACACTGACAACCAGTAACACAGACATACACTGACACCAAGTAACAAAGACAGACAATTACACCAAGTAACAAAGACATACACTGACACCAAGTAACAAATACATACACTTACACCAAGTAACAAAGACATACACTGACACCAAGTAACAAAGACATTCACTGATAACCAGTAACACAGACACACAATTACATCAAGTAACAAAGACATACACTGATACCCAGAAACACAGACACACACATACACCAAGTAACACAGACATACACTGACGCCAGGTAACAAAGACAGACAATTACACCAAGTAACAAAGACATACACTTACACCAAGTATGTTGACATACACTGACACCAAGTAGCAAAGACATACACTGATACCCAGTAACACAGACATACACTTACACAAAGTAACAAAGACATACACTGACACCAAGTCACAAAGACACACACTGACACCCAGTAACAAAGACATACACTGACACCATGTCACAAAGACATACACTGATACCCAGTAACACAGTCACACACTTACACCAAGTAACACAGACATACACTGACACCAAGTAACAAAGACATACACTGATACCCAGTAACACAGGCACACACTAACACCAATTAACAAAGTCATACACTGACACCCAATAACAAAGACATACACAGACACCCAGTAACACAAACACACACGGACACCAAGTAACAAAGACACACACTTACACCAAGTAACACAGACACACACTGACACCATGTAACACAGACACACACTAACACAAAGTAACACAGACATACACTGACACCAAGTAACAAAGACATACACTGATACTCAGTAACACAGGCACACACTTACACCAACTCACACAGACATACACTGACAACAAGTAACAAAGACATACACTGACACCAAGTAACAAAGACATACACTTACACCAAGTAACAAAGACACACACTTACACCAAGTAACACAGACATGCACTGACACCAAGTAACAAAGACAGACAATTACACCAAGTAACAAAGACATACACTTACACCAAGTATTTTGACATACATTGACTCCAAGTAACAAAGACAAACACTGATACCCAGTAACAGAGACACACACTTACACCAAGTAACAAAGACATACACTTACACCAAGTGACAAAGACATACACTGACACCAAGTATCAAAGACATACACTTACACCAAGTAACAAAGACATATAATGATACCCAGTAACACAGACACACACTTACACCAAGTAACAAAGACATACACTGATACCCAGTAACACAGACACACACTTACACCAAGTAACACAGACATACACTGACACCAAGTAACAAAGACATATACTGATACCCAGTAACACAGGCACAAACGGGGGGGGGGGGGGGCGGGGGGGCACATTGGCGCAGTGGTTAGCACCGCAGCCTCACAGCTCCAGGGACCCGGGTCCGATTCTGGTTACTGCCTGTGCGGAGTTTGCAAGTTATCCCTGTGCCAGCGTGAGTTTCCTCCGGGTGCTCCGGTTTCCTCCCACATGCCTAAGGCTTGCAGGTTGATAGGTTAATTGGCCATCATAGATTGCCCCTAGTATAGGTAGGTTTTAGGGAAATATATAGGGACAGGTGGGGATGTGATCGGAATACGGAATTTGTGTAGGATTAGCATAAATGGGTGGTTGATGGTCGGCACAGACTTGGTGGGCCGAAGGGACTGTTTATGTGCTGTATCTCTAAACTAAACTAAATACTGACACCTAGTGTCACAGACACACACTGACAGCCAGTAACACAAACAAACACACACTGACACCCAGTAACACAGAGAACCACCGATACACAGTAAAAAAGAAAGACACTGACACCAAGTAACACTGACACACACTGACACCCAGTAACAAAGCCATACACTGACACCAAGTAACAATGACATACATTGATACCAAGTCACAAAGACATACACTGATACCCAGTAACACAGACACACACTGACACCAAGTAACACAGACATACAGTGACACCAAGTAACAAAGGCATACACTTACACCAAGTAACAAAGACAGACAATTACACCAAGTAAAAAAGACATACACTTACACCAAGTATTTTGACATACACTGACACCAAGTCACAAATACATACACTGATACCCAGTAACACAGACACACACTGACACCAAGTAACACAGACATACACTGACACCAAGTAACAAAGACATACACTGATACCCAGTAACACAGACACACACTTACACCAAGTAACAAAGACAGATACTGATACCCAGTAACACAGACACACACTTACACCATGTAACAAAGACATACACTGACACCAGGTAACACAGACATACACTGACACCCAGTAACACAGACACACACGGACACCAAGTAACAAAGACACACACTTACACCAAGTAACACAAACACACACTGACACCCAGTAACACAGACACATACTTACACCAAGTAACAAAGACATACACTGACACCAAGTAACAAAGACAGACACTGACACCAAGTAACAAAGACATACACTTACACCAAGTAACAAAGACACACACTTACACCAAGTAACACAGACATACTCTGACACCAAGTAGCAAAGACAGGCAATTACACCAAGTAACAAAGACATACACTTACACCAAATATTTTGACATACACTGACACCAAGTAACAAAGACAAACACTGATACCCAGTAACACAGACACACACTTACATAAAGTAACAAAGACATACACTGACACCAAGTCACAAAGACACACAGTGACACCCAGTAACAAAGACATACACTGACACCAAGTCACAAAGACATACACTGACACCAAGTAGCAAAGACAGACAATTACACCAAGTAACAAAGACATACACTTACACCAAGTATTTTGACATACACTGACACCAAGTAACAAGGACAAACACTGACACCCAGTAACACAGACACACACTTACACCAGGTAACAAAGACATACACTGACACCAAGTCACAAAGACACACAGTGACACCCAGTAACAAAGACATACACTGACACCCAGTAACAAAGACATACACTGACACCAAGTCACAAAGACATACACTGACACCAAGTAACAAAGACAGACAATTACACCAATCAACTAAGACATACACTTACCCCAAGTATTTAGACATACACTGACACCAAGTAACAAAGACACACACTGATACCCAGTAACACAGACACACACTTACACCCAGTAACACAAACACACACTTACACCAAGTAACAAAGACATCCAATGACACCAAGTAACAATGACATACACTTACACCAAGTAACAAAGACATACACTGACACCAAGTAACAAAGACATACACTGATACCCAGTAACACAAACACACACTTACACCAAGTAACACAGACATTCACTGACACCAGGTAACAAAGACATACACTGATACCCAGTAACACAGGCTCACACTGGGGGGTGGGGGGGGGGCGGCACATTGGCGCTGTGGTTAGCACCGCAGCCTCACAGCTCCAGGGACCCGTGTTCGATTCTGGGTACTGCCTGTGCGGAGTTTGCAAGTTCTCCCTGTGCCAGCGTGAGTTTGCTCCGTGTGCTCCGTTTCCTCCCACATGCCAAAGACTTGCAGGTTGATAGGTTAATTGGCCATCATAGATTGCCCCTAGTATAGGTAGGTGGTAGGGAAATATATAGGGACAAGTGGGGATGTGATCGGAATACGGAATTAGTGTAGGATTACATAAATGGGTGGTTGCTGGTCGTCACAGACTCGGTGGGCCGAAGGGCCTGTTTAAGTGCTGTATCTCCAAACTAAACTAAATACTGACACCTAGTTTCACAGACACACACTGACAGCCAGTAACACAAACAAACACACACTGACACCCAGTAACACAGAGAACCACTGATACACAGTAACAAAGACAGACACTGACACCAAGTATCACAGACACACACTGACACCCAGTCTCAAAGACATACACTGACACCAAGTAACAAAGACATACACTGACACAAAGTAACAAAGGCATACACTTACACCAAGTAACAAAGACAGACAATTTCACCAAGTAACAAAGACATACACTTACACCAAGTATTCTGACATACACTGACACCAAGTAACAAAGACATACACTGATACCCAGTAACACAGACACACACTGACACCAAGTAACAAAGACATACACTGACACCAAGTCACAAAGACACACACTGACACCCAGTAACAATGGCATACACTGACACCAAGTCACAAATACATACACTGATACCCAGTAACACAGACACACACTTACTCCATGCAACAAAGACATACACTGACACCAGGTAACCCAGACATACACTGACACCCAGTAACACAGACACACACGGACACCAAGTAACAAAGACACACACTTACACCAAGTAACACAGACACACACTGACACCCAGTAACAGAGACACATACTTACACCAAGCAACAAAGACATACACTGACACCAAGTAACAAAGACATACACTGATAACCAGTAACACAGACACACACTTACAACAAGTAACAAAGACATACACTGATACCCAGTAACACAGACACACACTTACACCATGTAACACAGACATACACTGACACCAAGTAACAAAGACATACACTGACACCAAGTAACAAAGACATACACTTACACCAAGTAACAAAGACATACACTGACACCAAGTAACAAAGACATGCACTGATACCCAGTAACACAGACACACACTGACACCCAGTAACACAGACACACACTTACACCAAGTAACAAAGACATACACTGACACCAAGTCACAAAGACATACACTTACACCAAGTAACAAAGACATACACTGACACCCAGTAACAAAGACATACACTGATAACCAGTAACACAGACACACAATTACACCAAGCAACGAAGAAATACACTGATACCCAGTAACACAGACACACACTTACACCAAGTAACAAAGACATACACTGACACCAGGTAACAAAGACAGATAATTACACCAAGTAACAAAGACATACACTTACACCAAGTAACAAAGACATACACTTACACCAAGTATTTTGACATACACTTACAACAAGTAACAAAGACATACACTGATACCCAGTAACACAGACACACACTTACACCAAGTAATAAAGACATACACTGACACCAAGTCACAAAGACACACACTGACACCCAGTAACACAGACATACACTGACACCAAGTAACAAAGACATACACTGATACCCAGTAACACAGACACACTCTTACACCAAGTAACAAAGACAGACACTGATTCCCAGTATCACAGACACACACTTACACCAATTAACAAAGTCATACACTGACACCCAATAACAAAGACAAACACAGAAACCCAGTAACACAGACACACACGGACACCAAGTAACAAAGACACACACTTACACCAAGTAACACAGACACTCACTGACACCCAGTATCACAGACACACACTTACACCAAGTAACACAGACTTACACTGACACCAAGTAACAAAGACATACACTGATACCCAGTAACACAGGCACACACTTACAACAAGTAACACAGACAGAAACTGACACCAAGTAACAAAGACATACACTGACACCAAGTAACAAAGACATACACTTACACCAAGTAACAAAGACACACACTTACACCAAGTAACACAGACACACACTGACAACAAGTAACAAAGACATACACTGACACCAAGTAACAAAGACATACACTTACACCAAGCAAGAAAGACACACACTTACACCAAGTAAGACAGACATACACTGACACCAAGTAACAAAGACAGAAAATTACACCAAGTAACAAAGACATACATTTACACCAATTATTTTGACATACACTGACACCAAGTAACAAAGACATACACTGATACCCAGTAACATAGACACACACTTACACCAAGTAACACAGACATACACTGACACCCAGTAACACAAACAAACACACTGACACCATGTAACGCAGACATGCACTGACAGCAAGTAACAAAGACATACACTGACACCAAGTAACAAAGACATACACTTACACCAAGTAACAAAGACACACACTTACACCAAGTAACACAGACATACACTGACACCAAGTAACAAAGACATACACTTACACCAAGTATTTTGACATACACTTACAACAAGTAACAAAGACATACACTGATACCCAGTAACACAGACACACACTTACACCAAGTAACACAGACAGACACTGACACCAAGTAACAAAGACATGCACTGATACCCAGGAACACAGACACACACTTCCACCAAGTAACACAGACATACACTGACACCAAGTAACAAAGACAGACAATTACACCAAGTAACAACGACATACACTGACACCAAGTCACACAGACATACACAGATACCCAGTAACACAGACACACACTTACACCAAGTAACACAGACATACACTGACACCAAGTCACAAAGACATACACTGACACCAAGTAACAAATACATGCACTTACACCAAGTAACACAGACATGCACTTACACCAAGTAACACAGACATACACTGACACCCAGTAACACAAACAAACACACTGACACCAAGTAACGCAGAAATGAACTGACACCAAGTAACAAAGACATACACTGACACCAAGTAACAAAGACATACACTTACACCAAGTAACAAAGACACACACTTACACCAAGTAACACAGACATACACTGACACCAAGTAACAATGACATACACTTACACCAAGTATTTTGACATACACTTACAACAAGTAACAAAGGCATACACTGATACCCAGTAACACAGACACACACTTACACCAAGTAACACAGACAGACACTGACACCAAGTAACAAAGACATGCACTGATACCCAGGAACACAGACACACGCTTACACCAAGTAACACAGACATACACTGACACCAAGTAACAAAGACAGACAATTACACCAAGTAACAAAGACATACACTGACACCAAGTCACACAGACATACACAGATACCCAGTAACACAGACACACACTTACACCAAGTAACACAGACATACACTGACACCAAGTCACAAAGACATACACTGACACCAAGTAACAAAGACATGCACTTACACCAAGTAACACAGACATGCACTTACACCAAGTAACAAAGACATACACTGACACCAAGTAGCAAAGACATATACTGATACCCAGTAACACAGACATACACTTACACCAAGTAATAAAAACATACACTGACACCAAGTCACAAAGACACACACTGACACCCAGTAACACAGACATACACTGACACCAAGTAACAAAGACATACACTGATACCCAGTAACACAGACACACTCTTACACCAAGTAACAAAGACAGACACTGATTCCCAGTATCACAGACACACACTTACACCAATTAACAAAGTCATACACTGACACCCAATAACAAAGACAAACACAGAAACCCAGTAACAAAGACATACACTTACACCAAGTAACAAAGACACACACTTACACCAAGTAACACAGACATACACTGACACCAAGTAACAAAGACATACACTGTTACCCAGTGACACAGACACACACTTACACCAAGTAACAAAGACATACACTGATACCAAGTAACACAGACACACACTTACACCAAGTAACACAGACCTACACTGTCACCATGTAGCAAAGACATTCACTGATACCCAGTAACACAGACATACACTGACACCAAGTAACAAAGACATGCACTTACACCAAGTAACACAGACATGCACTTACACCAAGTAACACAGACATACACTGACACCCAGTAACACAAACAAACACACTGACACCAAGTAACGCAGACATGAACTGACACCAAGTAACAAAGACATACACTGACACCAAGTAACAAAGACATACACTTACACCAAGTAACAAAGACACACACTTACACCAAGTAACACAGACATACACTGACACCAAGTAACAATGACATACACTTACACCAAGTATTTTGACATACACTTACAACAAGTAACAAAGACATACACTGATACCCAGTAACACAGACACACACTTACACCAAGTAACACAGACAGACACTGACACCAAGTAACAAAGACATGCACTGATACCCAGGAACACAGACACACGCTTACACCAAGTAACACAGACATACACTGACACCAAGTAACAAAGACAGACAATTACACCAAGTAACAAAGACATACACTGACACCAAGTCACACAGACATACACAGATACCCAGTAACACAGACACACACTTACACCAAGTAACACAGACATACACTGACACCAAGTCACAAAGACATACACTGACACCAAGTAACAAAGACATGCACTTACACCAAGTAACACAGACATGCACTTACACCAAGTAACAAAGACATACACTGACACCAAGTAGCAAAGACATATACTGATACCCAGTAACACAGACATACACTTACACCAAGTAATAAAGACATACACTGACACCAAGTCACAAAGACACACACTGACACCCAGTAACACAGACGTACACTGACACCAAGTAACAAAGACATACACTGATACCCAGTAACACAGACACACTCTTACACCAAGTAACAAAGACAGACACTGATTCCCAGTATCACAGACACACACTTACACCAATTAACAAAGTCATACACTGACACCCAATAACAAAGACAAACACAGAAACCCAGTAACAAAGACATACACTTACACCAAGTAACAAAGACACACACTTACACCAAGTAACACAGACATACACTGACACCAAGTAACAAAGACATACACTGTTACCCAGTGACACAGACACACACTTACACCAAGTAACAAAGACATACACTGATAGCAAGTAACACAGACACACACTTACACCAAGTAACACAGACCTACACTGTCACCATGTAGCAAAGACATTCACTGATACCCAGTAACACAGACACACACTTACACCAAGTTACAAAGATATACACTGATACCATGTAACACAGACACACACTTACACCAAGTAACAAAGACATACACGGACACCAAGTATCAAAGACATTCTCCTTCTTTCTTCTTTCTTTTGGGCATCCTTATCTCGAGAGACAATGGATACGCGCCTGGAGGTGGTCAGTGGTTTGTGAAGCAGCGCCTGGAGTGGCTATAAAGGCCAATTCTGGAGTGACAGGCTCTTCCACAGGTGCTGCAGAGAAATTTGTTTGTTGGGGCTGTTGCACAGTTGTCTCTCCCCTTGCGCCTCTGTCTTTTTTCCTGCCAACTACTAAGTCTCTTCGACTCGCCACAATTTAGCCCTGTCTTTATGGCTGCCCGCCAGCTCTGGCGAATGCTGGCAACTGACTCCCACGACTTGTGATCAATGTCACACGATTTCATGTCGCGTTTACAGACGTCTTTATAACGGAGACATGGACGGCAGGTGGGTCTGATACCAGTGGCGAGCTCGCTGTACAATGTGTCTTTGGGGATCCTGCCATCTTCCATGCGGCTCACATGGCCAAGCCATCTCAAGCGCCGCTGACTCAGTAGTGTGCATAAGCTGGGGGTGTTGGCCGCTTCAAGGACTTCTGTGTTGGAGATATAGTCCTGCCACCTGATGCCAAGTATTCTCCGAAGGCAGCGAAGATGGAATGAATTGAGACGTCCCTCTTGGCTGGCATACGTTGTCCAGGCCTCGCTGCCGTAGAGCAAGGTACTGAGGACACAGGCCTGATACACTCGTACTTTTCTGTTCCGTGTCAGTGCGCCATTTTCCCACACTCTCTTGGCCAGTCTGGACATAGCAGTGGAAGCCTTACCCATGCGCTTGTTGATTTCTGCATCTAGAGACAGGTTACTGGTGATAGTTGAGACTAGGTAGGTGAACTCTTGAACCACTTCCAGAGCGTGGTCGCCAATATTGATGGATGGAGCATTTCTGACATCCTGCCCCATGATGTTCGTTTTCTTGAGGCTGATGGTTAGGCCAAATTCATTGCAGGCAGACGCAAACCTGTCGATGAGACTCTGCAGGCATTCTTCAGTGTGAGATGTTCAAGCAGCATCGTCAGCAAAGAGGAGTTCTCTGATGAGGACTTTCCGTACTTTGGACTTCGCTCTTAGACGGGCAAGGTTGAACAACCTGCCCCCTGATCTTGTGTGGAGGAAGATTCCTTCTTCAGAGGATTTGAACGCATGTGAAAGCAGCAGGGAGAAGAAAATCCCAAAAAGTGTGGGTGCGAGAACACCTCCCTGTTTCACAGCACTCAGTATAGGAAAGGGCTCTGATGAGGAGCCACCATGTTGAATTGTGCCTTTCATATTGTCATGGAATGAGGTGATGATACTTAGTAGCTTTGGTGGACATCCGATCTTTTCTAGTAGTCTGAAGAGACCACGTCTGCTGACGAGGTCAAAGGCTTTGGTGAGATCAATGAAAGCAATGTAGAGGGGCATCTGTTGTTCACGGCATTTCTCCTGTATCTGACGAAGGGAGAACAGCATGTCAATAGTCGATCTCTCTGCACGAAAGCCACACTGTGCCTCAGGGTAGACGCGCTCGGCCAGCTTCTGGAGCCTGTTCAGAGCGACTCGAGCAAAGACTTTCCCCACTATGCTGAGCAAAGACATACACTTACACCAAGTAACACAGACATACACTGACACCAAGTAACAAAGACATACACTGTTCCCCAGTAACACAGATACACACTTACACCAAGTGACAAAGACATGCACTGATACCAAGTAACACAGACACACACTTACACCAAGTAACACAAACACTCACTTACACCAAGTAACAAAGACATACACTTACACAAAGTAACAAAGACAGACAATTACACCAAGTAACAAAGACATACACTTAATCCAAGTATTTTGACATACACTGACACCGAGTCACAAAGACATACACTGATACCCAGTAACACAGACACTCACTTCCACAAAGTAACAAAGACAAACACTGACACCAAGTAACAAAGACATACACTTACACAAAGTAACACAGACATACACTGATACCAAGTAACAAATACATACACTTACACCAAGTAACAAAGACACACACTTACACCAAGCAACACAGACATACACTGACACCAAATAACAAAGACACACACTGACACCCAGAAACACAGACACACACATACACCAAGTAACAACGACATACACTGACAACAAGTAACAAAGACATACACTGATACCCAGTAACACAGACACACACTTACACCAAGTATCAAAGACACACACTTACACCAAATAACACAGACATACACTGAAGCCAAGTAACAAAGACATACACTGACACCAAGTAACAAAGACATAAACTGACACCCAGTAACAAAGACATACACTGACACAAAGTCACAAAGACATACAGTGACACCCAGTAACAAAGACATACAGTGACACCAAGTCACAAAGACATACACTGACACCAAGTAACAAAGACATACACTGATACCCAGTAACACAGACACACACTTACACCAAGTAACAAAGACATACACTGACACCAAGTATCAGAGACATACACTTACACCAAGTAACACAGTCATACACTGACACCAAGTCACAAAGACATACAATTACACCCAGTAACAAAGACATACACTGACACAAAGTCACAAAGACATAGAGTGACACCCAGTAACAAAGACATACACAGACACCAAGTCACAAAGACATACACTGACAGCAAGTAACAAAGACATACACTGATACCCAGTAACACAGACACAAACTTACACCAAGTAACAAAGACATACACTGACACCAAGTAACAAAGACATACACTTACACCAAGTAACACAGACATACAATGACACCAAGTAACAAAGACATACAATTACACCAAGTAACAAAGACACACACATACACCAAGTAACAAAGACACACACTTACACCAAGTAACAAAGACACACACTTACACCAAGTAACACAGACATACACTGACACCAAGTAACGAAGACAAACACTGACACCCAATAACAAAGACAGACACTGACACCAAGTAACAAAGACATACACTTTCACCAAGTAACACAGACATACAATGACACCAAGTAACGAAGACATACAATTACACCAAGTAACAAAGACACACACTTACACCAAGTAACACAGACATACACTGACACCAAGTAACAAAGACATACACTGTTACCCAGTAACACAGACACACACTTACACCAAGTAATAAAGACATACACTGCTACCAAGTAACACGGACACACACTTACACCAAGTAACAAAGACACACACTTACATCAAGTAACACAAACATACACTGACACCAAGTAACAAAGACATACACTGACACCAAGTGACAAAGACATAAAATGACACCCAGTAACAAAGACATACACTGACACAAAGTCACAAAGAAATACAGTGACACCCAGTAACAAAGACATACACTGACACCAAGTCACAAAGACATACACTGACACCAAGTAACACAGACATACACTCACAACAAGTAACAAAGACATACAATTACACCAAGTAACAAAGACACACACTTACACCAAGTAACACAGACATACACTGACACCCAGTAACAAAGACAGACACTGACACCAAGTAACAAAGACATACACTTACACCAAGTAACAAAGATACACACTTACACCAAGTAACACAGACATACACTGACACCAAGTAACAAAGACATACACTGTTACCCAGTGACACAGACACACACTTACACCAAGTAACAAAGACATGCACTGATACCAAGTAACACAGACACACACTTACACCAAGTAACACAGACACACACTTACACCAAGTAACACAGACATACACTGTCGCCATGTAGCAAAGACATTCACTGATACCCAGTAACACAGACACACACTTACACCAAGTAACAAAGATATACACTGATACCCAGGAAAACAGACACACACTTACACCAAGTAACAAAGACATACACTGACACCAAGTATCAAAGACATCCACTTACACCAAGTAACAAAGACATACACTTACACCAAGTAACAAAGATACACACTTACACCAAGTAACACAGACATACACTGACACCAAGTAACAAAGACATACACTGTTACCCAGTGACACAGACACACACTTACACCAAGTAACACAGACACACACTTACACCAAGTAACACAGACATACACTGTCACCATGTCGCAAAGACATTCACTGATACCCAGTAACACAGACACACACTTACACCAAGTAACAAAGACATACACGGACACCAAGTATCAAAGACATACACTTACACTAAGTAAAACAGACATACACTGACACCAAGTAACAAAGACATACACTGTTCCCCAGTAACACAGATACACACTTACACCAAGTGACAAAGACATGCACTGATACCAAGTAACACAGACACACACTTACACCAAGTAACACAAACGCTCACTTACACCAAGTAACAAAGACATACACTTACACCAAGTAACAAAGACAGACAATTACACCAAGTAACAAAGACATACACTTACTCCAAGTATTTTGACATACACTGACACCGAGTCACAAAGACATACACTGATACCCAGTAACACAGACACTCACTTCCACAAAGTAACAAAGACAAACACTGACACCAAGTAACAAAGACATACACTTACACAAAGTAACACAGACATACACTGACACCAAGTAACAAATACATACACTTACACCAAGTAACAAAGACACACACTTACACCAAGCAACACAGACATACACTGACACCAAATAACAAAGACATACAATGACACCCAGTAACACAGACACACACATACACCAAGTAACAAAGACATACACTGATACCCAGTAACACAGACACACACTTACACCAAGTATCAAATACACACACTTACACCAAATAACACAGACATACACTGAAGCCAAGTAACAAAGACATACACTGACACCAAGTAACAAAGACATACAGTGACACCCAGTAACAAAGACATACACTGACACCAAGTCACAAAGACATACATTGACACCAAGTAACAAAGACATACACTGTTACCCAGTGACACAGACACACACTTACACCAAGTAACACAGACTCACACTTACACCAAGTCACAAAGACATACATTGACACCAAGTAACAAAGACATACACTGATACCCAGTAACACAGACACACACTTACACCAAGTAACTAAGACATACACTGACACCAAGTATCAGAGACATACACTTACACCAAGTAACACAGTCATACACTGACACCAAGTAACAAAGACATACAATTACACCCAGTAACAAAGACATACACTGACACAAAGTCACAAAGACATACAGTGACACCCAGTAACAAAGACATACACAGACACCAAGTCACAAAGACATTCTTTTGGGCCTCCTTATCTCGAGAGACAATGGATACGCGCCTGGAGGTGGTCAGTGGTTTGTGAAGCAGCGCCTGGAGTGGCTATAAAGGCCAAAGACATACAGTGACACCCAGTAACACAGACACAAACTTACACCAAGTAACAAAGATATACACTGACACCAAGTAACAAAGACATACACTTACACCAAGTAACACAGACATACAATGACACCAAGTAACAAAGACATACAATTATACCAAGTAACAAAGACACACACATACACCAAGTAACAAAGACACACACTTACACCAAGTAACAAAGACACACACTTACACCAAGTAACACAGACATACACTGACACCAAGTAACGAAGACAAACACTGACACCCAATAACAAAGACAGACACTGACACCAAGTAACAAAGACATACACTTTCACCAAGTAACACAGACATACAATGACACCAAGTAACGAAGACATACAATTACACCAAGTAACAAAGACACACACTTACACCAAGTAACAAAGACACACACTTACACCAAGTAACACAGACATACACTGACACCAAGTAACGAAGACAAACACTGACACCCAATAACAAAGACAGACACTGACACCAAGTAACAAAGACATACACTTTCACCAAGTAACACAGACATACACTGACACCAAGTAACAAAGACATACACTGTTACCCAGTAACACAGACACACACTTACACCAAGTAATAAAGACATACACTGCTACCAAGTAACACGGACACACACTTACACCAAGTAACAAAGACACACACTTACATCAAGTAACACAAACATACACTGACACCAAGTAACAAAGACATACACTGACACCAAGTGACAAAGACATAAAATGACACCCAGTAACAAAGACATACACTGGCACAAAGTCACAAAGACATACAGTGACACCCAGTAACAAAGACATACACTGACACCAAGTCACAAAGACATACACTGACACCAAGTAACACAGACATACACTCACAACAAGTAACAAAGACATACAATTACACCAAGTAACAAAGACACACACTTACACCAAGTAACACAGACATACACTGACACCCAGTAACAAAGACAGACACTGACACCAAGTAACAAAGACATACACTTACACCAAGTAACAAAGATACACACTTACACCAAGTAACACAGACATACACTGACACCAAGTAACAAAGACATACACTGTTACCCAGTGACACAGACACACACTTACACCAAGTAACAAAGACATGCACTGATACCAAGTAACACAGACACACACTTACACCAAGTAACACAGACACACACTTACACCAAGTAACACAGACATACACTGTCGCCATGTAGCAAAGACATTCACTGATACCCAGTAACACAGACACACACTTACACCAAGTAACAAAGATATACACTGATACCCAGGAAAACAGACACACACTTACACCAAGTAACAAAGACATACACTGACACCAAGTATCAAAGACATCCACTTACACCAAGTAACAAAGACATACACTTACACCAAGTAACAAAGATACACACTTACACCAAGTAACACAGACATACACTGACACCAAGTAACAAAGACATACACTGTTACCCAGTGACACAGACACACACTTACACCAAGTAACACAGACACACACTTACACCAAGTAACACAGACATACACTGTCACCATGTCGCAAAGACATTCACTGATACCCAGTAACACAGACACACACTTACACCAAGTAACAAAGACATACACGGACACCAAGTATCAAAGACATACACTTACACTAAGTAAAACAGACATACACTGACACCAAGTAACAAAGACATACACTGTTCCCCAGTAACACAGATACACACTTACACCAATTGACAAAGACATGCACTGATACCAAGTAACACAGACACACACTTACACCAAGTAACACAAACGCTCACTTACACCAAGTAACAAAGACATACACTTACACCAAGTAACAAAGACATGCACTTACTCCAAGTATTTTGACATACACTGACACCGAGTCACAAAGACATACACTGATACCCAGTAACACAGACACTCACTTCCACAAAGTAACAAAGACAAACACTGACACCAAGTAACAAAGACATACACTTACACAAAGTAACACAGACATACACTGACACCAAGTAACAAATACATACACTTACACCAAGTAACAAAGACACACACTTACACCAAGCAACACAGACATACACTGACACCAAATAACAAAGACATACAATGACACCCAGTAACACAGACACACACATACACCAAGTAACAAAGACATACACTGATACCCAGTAACACAGACACACACTTACACCAAGTATCAAATACACACACTTACACCAAATAACACAGACATACACTGAAGCCAAGTAACAAAGACATACACTGACACCAAGTAACAAAGACATACAGTGACACCCAGTAACAAAGACATACACGGACACCAAGTCACAAAGACATACATTGACACCAAGTAACAAAGACATACACTGTTACCCAGTGACACAGACACACACTTACACCAAGTAACACAGACTCACACTTACACCAAGTCACAAAGACATACATTGACACCAAGTAACAAAGACATACACTGATACCCAGTAACACAGACACACACTTACACCAAGTAACTAAGACATACACTGACACCAAGTATCAGAGACATACACTTACACCAAGTAACACAGTCATACACTGACACCAAGTAACAAAGACATACAATTACACCCAGTAACAAAGACATACACTGACACAAAGTCACAAAGACATACAGTGACACCCAGTAACAAAGACATACACAGACACCAAGTCACAAAGACATTCTTTTGGGCCTCCTTATCTCGAGAGACAATGGATACGCGCCTGGAGGTGGTCAGTGGTTTGTGAAGCAGCACCTGGAGTGGCTATAAAGGCCAAAGACATACAGTGACACCCAGTAACACAGACACAAACTTACACCAAGTAACAAAGATATACACTGACACCAAGTAACAAAGACATACACTTACACCAAGTAACACAGACATACAATGACACCAAGTAACAAAGACATACAATTATACCAAGTAACAAAGACACACACATACACCAAGTAACAAAGACACACACTTACACCAAGTAACAAAGACACACACTTACACCAAGTAACACAGACATACACTGACACCAAGTAACGAAGACAAACACTGACACCCAATAACAAAGACATACACTGACACCAAGTAACAAAGACATACACTTACACCAAGTAACACAGACATACAATGACACCAAGTAACAAAGACACACACTTACACCAAGTAACACAGACATACACTGACACCAAGTAACAAAGACATACACTGTTACCCAGTAACACAGACACACACTTACACCAAGTAATAAAGACATACACTGATACCAAGTAACACGGACACACACTTACACCAAGTAACAAAGACATACAATTACACCAAGTAACACTGACACCAAGTAACAAAGACATACACTGACACCAAGTAACAAAGACATAAAATGACACCCAGTAACAAAGACATACACTGACACAAAGTCACAAAGACATACAGTGACACCCAGTAACAAAGACATACACTGACACCAAGTCACAAAGACATACACTGACACCAAGTAACACAGACATACACTCTCACCAAGTAACAAAGACATACAATTACACCAAGTAACAAAGACACACACTTACACCAAGTAACACAGACATACACTGACACCAAGTAACAAAGACATACACTGATACCAAGTAACACAGAAACACACTTACACCAGGTAACACAGACATACACTGACACCCAGTAACAAAGACAGACACTGACACCAAGTAACAAAGACACACACTTACACCAAGTAACAAAGACATACACTGATACCCAGTAACACAGACACACACTTACACTAAGTAATAAAGACATACACTGACACAAAGTCACAAAGACATACAGTGACACCCAGTAACAAAGACATACACAGACACCAAGTCACAAAGACATACACTGACACCAAGTAACAAAGACATACACTGATACCCAGTAACACAGACACAAACTTACACCAAGTAACAAAGACATACACTGACACCAAGTAACAAAGACATACACTGACACCAAGTAACACAGACATAAAATGACACCAAGTAACAAAGACATACAATTACACCAAGTAACAAAGACACACACATACACCAAGTAACAATGACACACACTTACACCAAGTAACAAAGACACACACTTACACCAAGTAACACAGACATACACTGACACCAAGTAACGAAGACAAACACTGACACCCAATAACAAAGACAGACACTGACACCAAGTAACAAAGACATACACTTACACCAAGTAACACAGACATACAATGACACCAAGTAACAAAGACATACAATTACACCAAGTAACAAAGACACACACTTACACCAAGTAGCACAGACATACACTGACACCAAGTAACAAAGACATACACTGTTACACAGTAACACAGACACACACTTACACCAAGTAATAAAGACATACACTGATACCAAGTAACACGGACACACACTTACACCAAGTAACAAAGACACACACTTACACCAAGTAACACAGACATACACTGACACCAAGTAACAAAGACATACACTGACACCAAGTAACAAAGACATAAAATGACACCCAGTAACAAAGACAGACACTGACACAAAGTCACAAAGACATACAGTGACACCCAGTAACAAAGACATACACTGACACCAAGTCACAAAGACATACACTGACACCAAGTAACACAGACATACACTCACACCAAGTAACAAACACATACAATTACACCAAGTAACAAAGACGCACACTTACACCAAGTAACACAGACATACACTGACACCAAGTAACAAAGACATACACTGATACCAAGAAACATAGAAACACACTTACACCAAGTAACACAGACATACACTGACACCCAGTAACAAAGACAGATACTGACACCAAGTAACAAATACACACACTTACACCAAGTAACAAAGACACACACTTACACCAAGTAACACAGACATACACTGACAACAAGTAACAAAGACATACACTGTTACCCAGTGACACAGACACACACTTACACCAAGTAACAAAGACATGCACTGATACCAAGTAACACAGACACACACTTACACCAAGTAATACAGACACACGCTTACACCAAGTAACAAAGACATACACTGACACCAAGTAACAAAGACATACAATTACACCAAGTAACACAGACACACACTTACACCAAGTAACGCAGACATACACTGTCACCATGTAGCAAAGACATTCACTGATACCCAGTAACACAGACACACACTTACACCAAGTAACAAAGATATACACTGATACCCAGTAACACAGACACACACTTACACCAAGTAACAAAGACATACACTGACCCCAAGTCACAAAGACATACACTGACACCAAGTAACACAGACATACACTCTCACCAAGTAACAAATACATACAATTACACCAAGTAACAAAGACACACACTTACACCAAGTAACACAGACATACACTGACACCAAGTAACAAAGACATACACTGATACCAAGTAACACAGAAACACACTTACACCAAGTAACACAGACATACACTGACACCCAGTAACAAAGAGAGACACTGACACCAAGTAACAAAGACACACACTTACACCAAGTAACAAAGACATACACTGATACCCAGTAACACAGACACACACTTACACTAAGTAATAAAGACATACACTGACACAAAGTCACAAAGACATAAAGTGACACCCAGTAACAAAGACATACACAGACACCAAGTCACAAAGACATACACTGACACCAAGTAACAAAGACATACACTGATACCCAGTAACACAGACACAAACTTACACCAAGTAACAAAGACATACACTGACACCAAGTAACAAAGACATACACTTACACCAAGTAACACAGACATAAAATGACACCAAGTAACAAAGACATACAATTACACCAAGTAACAAAGACACACACATACACCAAGTAACAATGACACACACTTACACCAAGTAACAAAGACACACACTTACACCAAGTAACACAGACATACACTGACACCAAGTAACGAAGACAAACACTGACACCCAATAACAAAGACAGACACTGACACCAAGTAACAAAGACATACACTTACACCAAGTAACACAGACATACAATGACACCAAGTAACAAAGACATACAATTACACCAAGTAACAAAGACACACACTTACACCAAGTAGCACAGACATACACTGACACCAAGTAACAAAGACATACACTGTTACCCAGTAACACAGACACACACATACACCAAGTAATAAAGACATACACTGATACCAAGTAACACGGACACACACTTACACCAAGTAACAAAGACACACACTTACACCAAGTAACACAGACATACACTGACACCAAGTAACAAAGACATACACTGACACCAAGTAACAAAGACATAAAATGACACCCAGTAACAAAGACATACACTGACACAAAGTCACAAAGACATACAGTGACACCCAGTAACAAAGACATACACTGACACCAAGTCACAAAGACATACACTGACACCAAGTAACACAGACATACACTCACACCAAGTAACAAACACATACAATTACACCAAGTAACAAAGACGCACACTTACACCAAGTAACACAGACATACACTGACACCAAGTAACAAAGACATACACTGATACCAAGAAACACAGAAACACACTTACACCAAGTAACAAAGACACACACATACACCAAGTAACAATGACACACACTTACACCAAGTAACAAAGACACACACTTACACCAAGTAACACAGACATACACTGACACCAAGTAACGAAGACAAACACTGACACCCAATAACAAAGACAGACACTGACACCAAGTAACAAAGACATACACTTACACCAAGTAACACAGACATACAATGACACCAAGTAACAAAGACATACAATTACACCAAGTAACAAAGACACACACTTACACCAAGTAGCACAGACATACACTGACACCAAGTAACAAAGACATACACTGTTACCCAGTAACACAGACACACACTTACACCAAGTAATAAAGACATACACTGATACCAAGTAACACGGACACACACTTACACCAAGTAACAAAGACACACACTTACACCAAGTAACACAGACATACACTGACACCAAGTAACAAAGACATACACTGACACCAAGTAACAAAGACATAAAATGACACCCAGTAACAAAGACAGACACTGACACAAAGTCACAAAGACATACAGTGACACCCAGTAACAAAGACATACACTGACACCAAGTCACAAAGACATACACTGACACCAAGTAACACAGACATACACTCACACCAAGTAACAAACACATACAATTACACCAAGTAACAAAGACGCACACTTACACCAAGTAACACAGACATACACTGACACCAAGTAACAAAGACATACACTGATACCAAGAAACACAGAAACACACTTACACCAAGTAACACAGACATACACTGACACCCAGTAACAAAGACAGATACTGACACCAAGTAACAAATACACACACTTACACCAAGTAACAAAGACACACACTTACACCAAGTAACACAGACATACACTGACAACAAGTAACAAAGACATACACTGTTACCCAGTGACACAGACACACACTTACACCAAGTAACAAAGACATGCACTGATACCAAGTAACACAGACACACACTTACACCAAGTAATACAGACACACGCTTACACCAAGTAACAAAGACATACACTGACACCAAGTAACAAAGACATACAATTACACCAAGTAACACAGACACACACTTACACCAAGTAACGCAGACATACACTGTCACCATGTAGCAAAGACATTCACTGATACCCAGTAACACAGACACACACTTACACCAAGTAACAAAGATATACACTGATACCCAGTAACACAGACACACACTTACACCAAGTAACAAAGACATACACTGACCCCAAGTCACAAAGACATACACTGACACCAAGTAACACAGACATACACTCTCACCAAGTAACAAAGACATACAATTACACCAAGTAACAAAGACACACACTTACACCAAGTAACACAGACATACACTGACACCAAGTAACAAAGACATACACTGATACCAAGTAACACAGAAACACACTTACACCAAGTAACACAGACATACACTGACACCCAGTAACAAAGAGAGACACTGACACCAAGTAACAAAGACACACACTTACACCAAGTAACAAAGACATACACTGATACCCAGTAACACAGACACACACTTACACTAAGTAATAAAGACATACACTGACACAAAGTCACAAAGACATACAGTGACACCCAGTAACAAAGACATACACAGACACCAAGTCACAAAGACATACACTGACACCAAGTAACAAAGACATACACTGATACCCAGTAACACAGACACAAACTTACACCAAGTAACAAAGACATACACTGACACCAAGTAACAAAGACATACACTTACACCAAGTAACACAGACATAAAATGACACCAAGTTACAAAGACATACAATTACACCAAGTAACAAAGACACACACATACACCAAGTAACAATGACACACACTTACACCAAGTAACAAAGACACACACTTACACCAAGTAACACAGACACACACTTACACCAAGTAACAAAGATATACACTGATACCCAGTAACACAGACACACACTTACACCAAGTAACAAAGACATACACTGACCCCAAGTATCAAAGACATACACTTACACCAAGTAACAAAGACATAAACTGACACCCAGTAACAAAGACATACACTGACACAAAGTCACAAAGACATACAGTGACACCCAGTAACAAAGACATACACTGACACCAAGTCACAAAGTCATACACTGACACCAAGTAACAAAGACATACACTGATACCAAGTCACAAAGACATACACTGACACCAAGTAACACAGACATACACTCACACCAAGTAACAAACACATACAATTACACCCAGTAACAAAGACATACACTGACACAAAGTATCGGAGACATACACTTACACCAAGTAACACAGTCATACACTGACACCAAGTAACAAAGACATACAAATACACCCAGTAACAAAGACATACACTGACACAAAGTCACAAAGACATACAGTGACACCCAGTAACAAAGACATACACAGGCACCAAGTCACAAAGACATACACTGACACCAAGTAACAAAGACATACACTGATACCCAGTAACACAGACAAAAACTTACACCAAGTAACAAAGACATACACTGACACCAAGTAACAAAGACATGCACGTACACCAAGTAACACAGACATACAATGACACCAAGTAACAAAGACATACAATTACACAAAGTAACAAAGACACACACATACACCAAGTATCAAAGACACACACTTACGCCAAGTAACAAAGACACACACTTACACCAAGTAACACAGACATACACTGACACCAAGTAACGAAGACAAACACTGACACCCAATAACAAAGACAGACACTGACACCAAGTAACAAAGACATACACTTACACCAAGTAACAAAGACACACACTTACACCAAGTAACACAGACATACACTGACACCAAGTAACAAAGACATACACTGTTACCCAGTAACACAGACACACACTTACACCAAGTAATAAAGACATACACTGATACCAAGTAACACGGACACACACTTACACCAAGTAACAAAGACACACACTTACACCAAGTAACACAGACATACACTGACACCAAGTAACAAAGACATACACTGACACCAAGTAACAAAGACATAAAATGACACCCAGTAACAAAGACATACACTGACACAAAGTCACAAAGACATACAGTGACACCCAGTAACAAAGACATACGCTGACACCAAGTCACAAAGACATACACTGACACCAAGTAACACAGACATACACTCACACCAAGTAACAAAGACATACAATTACACCAAGTAACAAAGACACACACTTACACCAAGTAACACAGACATACACTGACACCAAGTAACAAAGACATACAATGATACCAAGTAACACAGAAACATACTTACACCAAGTTACACAGACATACACTGACACCCAGTAACAAAGACAGACACTGACACCAAGTAACAAAGACATACACTTACACCAAGTAACAAAGACATACACTGATACCCAGTAACACAGACACACACTTACACTAAGTAATAAAGACATACACTGGCACAAAGTCACAAAGACATACAGTGACACCCAGTAACAAAGACATACACAGACACCAAGTCACAAAGACATACACTGACACCAAGTAACAAAGACATACACTGATAGCCAGTAACACAGACACAAACTTACACCAAGTAACAAAGACATGCACTGACACCAAGTAACAAAGACATACACTTACACCAGGTAACACAGACATACAATGACACCAAGTAACAAAGACATACAATTACACCAAGTAACAAAGACACACACATACACCAAGTAACAAAGACACACACTTACACCAAGTAACAACGACACACACTTACACCAAGTAACACAGACATACACTGACACCAAGTAACGAAGACAAACACTGACACCCAATAACAAAGACAGACACTGACACCAAGTAACAAAGACATACACTTACACGAAGTAACACAGACATACAACGACACCAAGTAACAAAGACATACAATTACACCAAGTAACAAAGACACATACTTACACCAAGTAACACAGACATACACTGACACCAAGTAACAAAGACATAAAATGACACCCAGTAACAAAGACATACACTGACACAAAGTCACAAAGACATACAGTGACACCCAGTAACAAAGACATACACTGACCCCAAGTCACAAAGACATACACTGACACCAAGTAACACAGACATACACTCTCACCAAGTAACAAAGACATACAATTACACCAAGTAACAAAGACACACACTTACACCAAGTAACACAGACATACACTGACACCAAGTAACAAAGACATACACTGATACCAAGTAACACAGAAACACACTTACACCAAGTAACACAGACATACACTGACACCCAGTAACAAAGAGAGACACTGACACCAAGTAACAAAGACACACACTTACACCAAGTAACAAAGACATACACTGATACCCAGTAACACAGACACACACTTACACTAAGTAATAAAGACATACACTGACACAAAGTCACAAAGACATACAGTGACACCCAGTAACAAAGACATACACAGACACCAAGTCACAAAGACATACACTGACACCAAGTAACAAAGACATACACTGATACCCAGTAACACAGACACAAACTTACACCAAGTAACAAAGACATACACTGACACCAAGTAACAAAGACATACACTTACACCAAGTAACACAGACATAAAATGACACCAAGTAACAAAGACATACAATTACACCAAGTAACAAAGACACACACATACACCAAGTAACAATGACACACACTTACACCAAGTAACAAAGACACACACTTACACCAAGTAACACAGACACACACTTACACCAAGTAACAAAGATATACACTGATACCCAGTAACACAGACACACACTTACACCAAGTAACAAAGACATACACTGACCCCAAGTATCAAAGACATACACTTACACCAAGTAACAAAGACATAAACTGACACCCAGTAACAAAGACATACACTGACACAAAGTCACAAAGACATACAGTGACACCCAGTAACAAAGACATACACTGACACCAAGTCACAAAGTCATACACTGACACCAAGTAACAAAGACATACACTGATACCAAGTCACAAAGACATACACTGACACCAAGTAACACAGACATACACTCACACCAAGTAACAAACACATACAATTACACCCAGTAACAAAGACATACACTGACACAAAGTATCGGAGACATACACTTACACCAAGTAACACAGTCATACACTGACACCAAGTAACAAAGACATACAAATACACCCAGTAACAAAGACATACACTGACACAAAGTCACAAAGACATACAGTGACACCCAGTAACAAAGACATACACAGGCACCAAGTCACAAAGACATACACTGACACCAAGTAACAAAGACATACACTGATACCCAGTAACACAGACAAAAACTTACACCAAGTAACAAAGACATACACTGACACCAAGTAACAAAGACATGCACGTACACCAAGTAACACAGACATACAATGACACCAAGTAACAAAGACATACAATTACACAAAGTAACAAAGACACACACATACACCAAGTATCAAAGACACACACTTACGCCAAGTAACAAAGACACACACTTACACCAAGTAACACAGACATACACTGACACCAAGTAACGAAGACAAACACTGACACCCAATAACAAAGACAGACACTGACACCAAGTAACAAAGACATACACTTACACCAAGTAACAAAGACACACACTTACACCAAGTAACACAGACATACACTGACACCAAGTAACAAAGACATACACTGTTACCCAGTAACACAGACACACACTTACACCAAGTAATAAAGACATACACTGATACCAAGTAACACGGACACACACTTACACCAAGTAACAAAGACACACACTTACACCAAGTAACACAGACATACACTGACACCAAGTAACAAAGACATACACTGACACCAAGTAACAAAGACATAAAATGACACCCAGTAACAAAGACATACACTGACACAAAGTCACAAAGACATACAGTGACACCCAGTAACAAAGACATACGCTGACACCAAGTCACAAAGACATACACTGACACCAAGTAACACAGACATACACTCACACCAAGTAACAAAGACATACAATTACACCAAGTAACAAAGACACACACTTACACCAAGTAACACAGACATACACTGACACCAAGTAACAAAGACATACAATGATACCAAGTAACACAGAAACATACTTACACCAAGTTACACAGACATACACTGACACCCAGTAACAAAGACAGACACTGACACCAAGTAACAAAGACATACACTTACACCAAGTAACAAAGACATACACTGATACCCAGTAACACAGACACACACTTACACTAAGTAATAAAGACATACACTGGCACAAAGTCACAAAGACATACAGTGACACCCAGTAACAAAGACATACACAGACACCAAGTCACAAAGACATACACTGACACCAAGTAACAAAGACATACACTGATAGCCAGTAACACAGACACAAACTTACACCAAGTAACAAAGACATGCACTGACACCAAGTAACAAAGACATACACTTACACCAGGTAACACAGACATACAATGACACCAAGTAACAAAGACATACAATTACACCAAGTAACAAAGACACACACATACACCAAGTAACAAAGACACACACTTACACCAAGTAACAACGACACACACTTACACCAAGTAACACAGACATACACTGACACCAAGTAACGAAGACAAACACTGACACCCAATAACAAAGACAGACACTGACACCAAGTAACAAAGACATACACTTACACGAAGTAACACAGACATACAACGACACCAAGTAACAAAGACATACAATTACACCAAGTAACAAAGACACATACTTACACCAAGTAACACAGACATACACTGACACCAAGTAACAAAGACATAAAATGACACCCAGTAACAAAGACATACACTGACACAAAGTCACAAAGACATACAGTGACACCCAGTAACAAAGACATACACTGACACCAAGTCACAAAGACATACACTGACACCAAGTAACACAGACATACACTCACACCAAGTAACAAACACATACAATTACACCAAGTAACAAAGACGCACACTTACACCAAGTAACACAGACATACACTGACACCAAGTAACAAAGACATACACTGATACCAAGAAACACAGAAACACACTTACACCAAGTAACACAGACATACACTGACACCCAGTAACAAAGACAGATACTGACACCAAGTAACAAAGACACACACTTACACCAAGTAACAAAGACACACACTTACACCAAGTAACACAGACATACACTGACAACAAATAACAAAGACATACACTGTTACCCAGTGACACAGACACACACTTACACCAAGTAACAAAGACATGCACTGATACCAAGTAACACAGACACACACTTACACCAAGTAATACAGACACACGCTTACACCAAGTAACAAAGACATACACTGACACCAAGTAACAAAGACATACAATTACACCAAGTAACACAGACACACACTTACACCAAGTAACGCAGACATACACTGTCACCATGTAGCAAAGACATTCACTGATACCCAGTAACACAGACACACACTTACACCAAGTAACAAAGATATACACTGATACCCACTAACACAGACACACACTTACACCAAGTAACAAAGACATACACTGACCCCAAGTATCAAAGACATACACTTACACCAAGTAACAAAGACATAAACTGACACCCAGTAACAAAGACATACACTGACACAAAGTCACAAAGACATACAGTGACACCCAGTAACAAAGACATACACTGACACCAAGTAACAAAGACATACACTGATACCCAGTAACACAGACACACACTTACACCAAGTAACAAAGACATACACTGACACCAAGTATCGGAGACATACACTTACACCAAGTAACACAGTCATACACTGACACCAAGTAACAAAGACATACAATTACACCCAGTAACAAAGACATACACTGACACAAAGTCACAAAGACATACAGTGACACCCAGTAACAAAGACATACACAGGCACCAAGTCACAAAGACATACACTGACACCAAGTAACAAAGACATACACTGATACCCAGTAACACAGACAAAAACTTACACCAAGTAACAAAGACATACACTGACACCAAGTAACAAAGACATGCACGTACACCAAGTAACACAGACATACAATGACACCAAGTAACAAAGACATACAATTACACAAAGTAACAAAGACACACACATACACCAAGTATCAAAGACACACACTTACGCCAAGTAACACAGACATACACTGACACCAAGTAACGAAGACAAACACTGACACCCAATAACAAAGACAGACACTGACACCAAGTAACAAAGACATACACTTACACCAAGTAACAAAGACACACACTTACACCAAGTAACACAGACATACACTGACACCAAGTAACAAAGACATACACTGTTACCCAGTAACACAGACACACACTTACACCAAGTAATAAAGACATACACTGATACCAAGTAACACGGACACACACTTACACCAAGTAACAAAGACACACACTTACACCAAGTAACACAGACATACACTGACACCAAGTAACAAAGACATACACTGACACCAAGTAACAAAGACATAAAATGACACCCAGTAACAAAGACATACACTGACACAAAGTCACAAAGACATACAGTGACACCCAGTAACAAAGACATACGCTGACACCAAGTCACAAAGACATACACTGACACCAAGTAACACAGACATACACTCACACCAAGTAACAAAGACATACAATTACACCAAGTAACAAAGACACACACTTACACCAAGTAACACAGACATACACTGACACCAAGTAACAAAGACATACAATGATACCAAGTAACACAGAAACATACTTACACCAAGTTACACAGACATACACTGACACCCAGTAACAAAGACAGACACTGACACCAAGCAACAAAGACATACACTTACACCAAGTAACAAAGACATACACTGATACCCAGTAACACAGACACACACTTACACTAAGTAATAAAGACATACACTGGCACAAAGTCACAAAGACATACAGTGACACCCAGTAACAAAGACATACACAGACACCAAGTCACAAAGACATACACTGACACCAAGTAACAAAGACATACACTGATATCCAGTAACACAGACACAAACTTACACCAAGTAACAAAGACATACACTGACACCAAGTAACAAAGACATACACTTACACCAGGTAACACAGACATACAATGACACCAAGTAACAAAGACATACAATTACACCAAGTAACAAAGACACACACATACACCAAGTAACAAAGACACACACTTACACCAAGTAACAACGACACACACTTACACCAAGTAACACAGACATACACTGACACCAAGTAACGAAGACAAACACTGACACCCAATAACAAAGACAGACACTGACACCAAGTAACAAAGACATACACTTACACCAAGTAACACAGACATACAACGACACCAAGTAACAAAGACATACAATTACACCAAGTAACAAAGACACACACTTACACCAAGTAACACAGACATACACTGACACCAAGTAACAAAGACATACACTGTTACCCAGTAACACAGACACACCCTTACACCAAGTAACAAAGACACACACTTACACCAAGTAACACAGACATACACTGACATCAAGTAACAAAGACATACACTGACACCAAGTAACAAAGACATAAAATGACACCCAGTAACAAAGACATACACTGACACAAAGTCACAAAAACATACAGTGACACCCAGTAACAAAGACATACACTGACACCAAGTCACAAAGACACACACTTACACCAATTAACACAGACATACACTGATACCAAGTAACACAGAAACACACTTACACCAAGTAACACAGGCATACACTGACACCCAGTAACAAAGACAGACACTGACACCAAGTAACAAAGACATACACTTACACCAAGTAACAAAGACACACACTTACACCAAGTGACACAGACATACACTGACACCAAGTAACAAAGACATACACTGTTACCCAGAGACACAGACACACACTTACACCAAGTAACAAAGACATGCACTGATACCAAGTAACACAGACACACACGTACACCAAGTAATACAGACACACGCTTACACCAAGTAACAAAGACATACACTGACACCAAGTAACAAAGACATACAATTACACCAAGTAACACAGACACACACTTACACCAAGTAACACAGACATACACTGTCACCATGTAGCAAAGACATTCACTGATCCCCAGTAACACAGACACAAACTTACACCAAGTAACAAAGATATACACTCATACCCAGTAACACAGACACACACTTACACCAAGTAACAAAGACATACACTGACACCAAGTATCAAAGACATACACTTACACCAAGTAACAAAGACATACACTTACACCAAGTAACAAAGACACACACTTACACCAAGTAACACAGACATACACTGACACCAAGTAACAAAGACATACACTGTTACCCAGTAACACAGACACACACTTACTCCAATTAATAAAGACATACACTGATACCAAGTAACACGGACACACACTTACACCAAGTAACAAAGACACACACTTACACCAAGTAACACAGACATACACTGACACCAAGTAACAAAGACATACACTGACACCAAGTAACAAAGACATAAAATGACACCCAGTAACAAAGACATACACTGACACAAAGTCACAAAGACATACAGTGACACCCAGTAACAAAGACATACACTGACACCAAGTCCCAAAGACTTACACTGACACCAAGTAACACAGACATACACTCACACCAAGTAACAAAGACATACAATTACACCAAGTAACAAAGACACACACTTACACCAAGTAACACAGACATACACTGATACCAAGTAACACAGAAACACACTTACACCAAGTAACAAAGACACACACTTACACCAAGTAACACAGACATACACTGACACCAAGTAACAAAGACATACACTGTTACCCCGTGACACAGACACACACTTACACCAAGTAACAAAGACATGCACTGATACCAAGTAACACAGACACACACTTACACCACGTCATACAGACACACGCTTACACCAAGTAACAAAGACATACACTGACACCAAGTAACAAAGACATACAATTACACCAAGTAACACAGACACACACTTACACCAAGTAACACAGACATACACTGTCACCATGTAGCAAAGACATTCACTGATACCCAGTAACACAGACACACACTTACACCAAGTAACAAAGATATACACTGATACCCAGTAACAGAGACACACACTTACACCAAGTAACAAAGACATACACTGACACCAAGTATCAAAGACATACACTTACACCAAGTAACAAAGACATACACTTACACCAAGTAACAAAGACACACACTTACACCAAGTAACACAGACATACACTGACACCATGTAACAAAGACATACACTGTTACCCAGTGACACAGACACACACTTACACCAAGTAACAAAGACATACACTGATACCAAGTAACACAGACACACACTGACACCAAGTAACAAAGACATACACTGATACCCAGTAACACAGACAAAAACTTACACCAAGTAACAAAGACATACACTGACACCAAGTAACAAAGACATGCACGTACACCAAGTAACACAGACATACAATGACACCAAGTAACAAAGACATACAATTACACAAAGTAACAAAGACACACACATACACCAAGTATCAAAGACACACACTTACGCCAAGTAACACAGACATACACTGACACCAAGTAACGAAGACAAACACTGACACCCAATAACAAAGACAGACACTGACACCAAGTAACAAAGACATACACTTACACCAAGTAACAAAGACACACACTTACACCAAGTAACAAAGACATACACTGACACCAAGTAACAAAGACATACACTGTTACCCAGTAACACAGACACACACTTACACCAAGTAATAAAGACATACACTGATACCAAGTAACACGGACACACACTTACACCAAGTAACAAAGACACACACTTACACCAAGTAACACAGACATACACTGACACCAAGTAACAAAGACATACACTGACACCAAGTAACAAAGACATAAAATGACACCCAGTAACAAAGACATACACTGACACAAAGTCACAAAGACATACAGTGACACCCAGTAACAAAGACATACGCTGACACCAAGTCACAAAGACATACACTGACACCAAGTAACACAGACATACACTCACACCAAGTAACAAAGACATACAATTACACCAAGTAACAAAGACACACACTTACACCAAGTAACACAGACATACACTGACACCAAGTAACAAAGACATACAATGATACCAAGTAACACAGAAATATACTTACACCAAGTTACACAGACACACACGGACACCAAGTAACAAAGACACACACTGACACCAAGCAACAAAGACATACACTTACACCAAGTAACAAAGACATACACTGATACCCAGTAACACAGACACACACTTACACTAAGTAATAAAGACATACACTGGCACAAAGTCACAAAGACATACAGTGACACCCAGTAACAAAGACATACACAGACACCAAGTCACAAAGACATACACTGACACCAAGTAACAAAGACATACACTGATAGCCAGTAACACAGACACAAACTTACACCAAGTAACAAAGACATACACTGACACCAAGTAACAAAGACATACACTTACACCAGGTAACACAGACATACAATGACACCAAGTAACAAAGACATACAATTACACCAAGTAACAAAGACACACACATACACCAAGTAACAAAGACACACACTTACACCAAGTAACAACGACACACACTTACACCAAGTAACACAGACATACACTGACACCAAGTAACGAAGACAAACACTGACACCCAATAACAAAGACAGACACTGACACCAAGTAACAAAGACATACACTTACACCAAGTAACACAGACATACAACGACACCAAGTAACAAAGACATACAATTACACCAAGTAACAAAGACACACACTTACACCAAGTAACACAGACATACACTGACACCAAGTAACAAAGACATACACTGTTACCCAGTAACACAGACACACACTTACACCAAGTAACAAAGACACACACTTACACCAAGTAACACAGACATACACTGACATCAAGTAACAAAGATATACACTGACACAAAGTAACAAAGACATAAAATGACACCCAGTAACAAAGACATACATTGACACAAAGTCACAAAAACATACAGTGACACCCAGTAACAAAGACATACACTGACACCAAGTCACAAAGACACACACTTACACCAATTAACACAGACATACACTGATACCAAGTAACACAGAAACACACTTACACCAAGTAACACAGGCATACACTGACACCCAGTAACAAAGACAGACACTGACACCAAGTAACAAAGACATACACTTACACCAAGTAACAAAGACACACACTTACACCAAGTGACACAGACATACACTGACACCAAGTAACAAAGACATACACTGTTACCCAGAGACACAGACACACACTTACACCAAGTAACAAAGACATGCACTGATACCAAGTAACACAGACACACACGTACACCAAGTAATACAGACACACGCTTACACCAAGTAACAAAGACATACACTGACACCAAGTAACAAAGACATACAATTACACCAAGTAACACAGACACACACTTACACCAAGTAACACAGACATACACTGTCACCATGTAGCAAAGACATTCACTGATCCCCAGTAACACAGACACAAACTTACACCAAGTAACAAAGATATACACTCATACCCAGTAACACAGACACACACTTACACCAAGTAACAAAGACATACACTGACACCAAGTATCAAAGACATACACTTACACCAAGTAACAAAGACATACACTTACACCAAGTAACAAAGACACACACTTACACCAAGTAACACAGACATACACTGACACCAAGTAACAAAGACATACACTGTTACCCAGTAACACAGACACACACTTACTCCAAGTAATAAAGACATACACTGATACCAAGTAACACGGACACACACTTACACCAAGTAACAAAGACACACTCTTACACCAAGTAACACAGACATACACTGACACCAAGTAACAAAGACATACACTGACACCAAGTAACAAAGACATAAAATGACACCCAGTAACAAAGACATACACTGACACAAAGTCACAAAGACATACAATTACACCAAGTAACAAAGACACACACTTACACCAAGTAACACAGACATACACTGACACCAAGTAACAAAGACATACAATGATACCAAGTAACACAGAAATATACTTACACCAAGTTACACAGACACACACGGACACCAAGTAACAAAGACACACACTGACACCAAGCAACAAAGACATACACTTACACCAAGTAACAAAGACATACACTGATACCCAGTAACACAGACACACACTTACACTAAGTAATAAAGACATACACTGGCACAAAGTCACAAAGACATACAGTGACACCCAGTAACAAAGACATACACAGACACCAAGTCACAAAGACATACACTGACACCAAGTAACAAAGACATACACTGATAGCCAGTAACACAGACACAAACTTACACCAAGTAACAAAGACATACACTGACACCAAGTAACAAAGACATACACTTACACCAGGTAACACAGACATACAATGACACCAAGTAACAAAGACATACAATTACACCAAGTAACAAAGACACACACATACACCAAGTAACAAAGACACACACTTACACCAAGTAACAACGACACACACTTACACCAAGTAACACAGACATACACTGACACCAAGTAACGAAGACAAACACTGACACCCAATAACAAAGACAGACACTGACACCAAGTAACAAAGACATACACTTACACCAAGTAACACAGACATACAACGACACCAAGTAACAAAGACATACAATTACACCAAGTAACAAAGACACACACTTACACCAAGTAACACAGACATACACTGACACCAAGTAACAAAGACATACACTGTTACCCAGTAACACAGACACACACTTACACCAAGTAACAAAGACACACACTTACACCAAGTAACACAGACATACACTGACATCAAGTAACAAAGATATACACTGACACAAAGTAACAAAGACATAAAATGACACCCAGTAACAAAGACATACATTGACACAAAGTCACAAAAACATACAGTGACACCCAGTAACAAAGACATACACTGACACCAAGTCACAAAGACACACACTTACACCAATTAACACAGACATACACTGATACCAAGTAACACAGAAACACACTTACACCAAGTAACACAGGCATACACTGACACCCAGTAACAAAGACAGACACTGACACCAAGTAACAAAGACATACACTTACACCAAGTAACAAAGACACACACTTACACCAAGTGACACAGACATACACTGACACCAAGTAACAAAGACATACACTGTTACCCAGAGACACAGACACACACTTACACCAAGTAACAAAGACATGCACTGATACCAAGTAACACAGACACACACGTACACCAAGTAATACAGACACACGCTTACACCAAGTAACAAAGACATACACTGACACCAAGTAACAAAGACATACAATTACACCAAGTAACACAGACACACACTTACACCAAGTAACACAGACATACACTGTCACCATGTAGCAAAGACATTCACTGATCCCCAGTAACACAGACACAAACTTACACCAAGTAACAAAGATATACACTCATACCCAGTAACACAGACACACACTTACACCAAGTAACAAAGACATACACTGACACCAAGTATCAAAGACATACACTTACACCAAGTAACAAAGACATACACTTACACCAAGTAACAAAGACACACACTTACACCAAGTAACACAGACATACACTGACACCAAGTAACAAAGACATACACTGTTACCCAGTAACACAGACACACACTTACTCCAAGTAATAAAGACATACACTGATACCAAGTAACACGGACACACACTTACACCAAGTAACAAAGACACACTCTTACACCAAGTAACACAGACATACACTGACACCAAGTAACAAAGACATACACTGACACCAAGTAACAAAGACATAAAATGACACCCAGTAACAAAGACATACACTGACACAAAGTCACAAAGACATACAGTGACACCCAGTAACAAAGACATACACTGACACCAAGTCACAAAGACATACACTGACACCAAGTAACAAAGACATACACTGATAGCCAGTAACACAGACACAAACTTACACCAAGTAACAAAGACATACACTGACACCAAGTAACAAAGACATACACTTACACCAGGTAACACAGACATACAATGACACCAAGTAACAAAGACATACAATTACACCAAGTAACAAAGACACACACATACACCAAGTAACAAAGACACACACTTACACCAAGTAACAACGACACACACTTACACCAAGTAACACAGACATACACTGACACCAAGTAACGAAGACAAACACTGACACCCAATAACAAAGACAGACACTGACACCAAGTAACAAAGACATACACTTACACCAAGTAACACAGACATACAACGACACCAAGTAACAAAGACATACAATTACACCAAGTAACAAAGACACACACTTACACCAAGTAACACAGACATACACTGACACCAAGTAACAAAGACATACACTGTTACCCAGTAACACAGACACACACTTACACCAAGTAACAAAGACACACACTTACACCAAGTAACACAGACATACACTGACATCAAGTAACAAAGATATACACTGACACAAAGTAACAAAGACATAAAATGACACCCAGTAACAAAGACATACATTGACACAAAGTCACAAAAACATACAGTGACACCCAGTAACAAAGACATACACTGACACCAAGTCACAAAGACACACACTTACACCAATTAACACAGACATACACTGATACCAAGTAACACAGAAACACACTTACACCAAGTAACACAGGCATACACTGACACCCAGTAACAAAGACAGACACTGACACCAAGTAACAAAGACATACACTTACACCAAGTAACAAAGACACACACTTACACCAAGTGACACAGACATACACTGACACCAAGTAACAAAGACATACACTGTTACCCAGAGACACAGACACACACTTACACCAAGTAACAAAGACATGCACTGATACCAAGTAACACAGACACACACGTACACCAAGTAATACAGACACACGCTTACACCAAGTAACAAAGACATACACTGACACCAAGTAACAAAGACATACAATTACACCAAGTAACACAGACACACACTTACACCAAGTAACACAGACATACACTGTCACCATGTAGCAAAGACATTCACTGATCCCCAGTAACACAGACACAAACTTACACCAAGTAACAAAGATATACACTCATACCCAGTAACACAGACACACACTTACACCAAGTAACAAAGACATACACTGACACCAAGTATCAAAGACATACACTTACACCAAGTAACAAAGACATACACTTACACCAAGTAACAAAGACACACACTTACACCAAGTAACACAGACATACACTGACACCAAGTAACAAAGACATACACTGTTACCCAGTAACACAGACACACACTTACTCCAAGTAATAAAGACATACACTGATACCAAGTAACACGGACACACACTTACACCAAGTAACAAAGACACACTCTTACACCAAGTAACACAGACATACACTGACACCAAGTAACAAAGACATACACTGACACCAAGTAACAAAGACATAAAATGACACCCAGTAACAAAGACATACACTGACACAAAGTCACAAAGACATACAGTGACACCCAGTAACAAAGACATACACTGACACCAAGTCACAAAGACTTACACTGACACCAAGTAACACAGACATACACTCACACCAAGTAACAAAGACATACAATTACACCAAGTAACAAAGACACACACTTACACCAAGTAACACAGACATACACTGATACCAAGTAACACAGAAACACACTTAAACCAAGTAACACAGACATACACTGACACCCAGTAACAAAGACAGACACTGACACCAAGTAACAAAGACATACACTTACACCAAGTAACAAAGACACACACTTACACCAAGTAACACAGACATACACTGACACCAAGTAACAAAGACATACACTGTTACCCAGTGACACAGACACACACTTACACCAAGTAACAAAGACATGCACTGATACCAAGTAACACAGACACACACTTACACCACGTCATACAGACACACGCTTACACCAAGTAACAAAGACATACACTGACACCAAGTAACAAAGACATACAATTACACCAAGTAACACAGACACACACTTACACCAAGTAACACAGACATACACTGTCACCATGTAGCAAAGACATTCACTGATACCCAGTAACACAGACACACACTTACACCAAGTAACAAAGATATACACTGATACCCAGTAACAGAGACACACACTTACACCAAGTAACAAAGACATACACTGACACCAAGTATCAAAGACATACACTTACACCAAGTAACAAAGACATACACTTACACCAAGTAACAAAGACACACACTTACACCAAGTAACACAGACATACACTGACACCAAGTAACAAAGACATACACTGTTACCCAGTGACACAGACACACACTTACACCAAGTAACAAAGACATACACTGATACCAAGTAACACAGACACACACTTACAAGAAGTAACACAGACCTACACTGACACCATGTAGCAAAGACATTCACTGATACCCAGTAACACAGACACACACTTACACCAAGTTACAAAGATATACACTGATACCCAGTAACACAGACACACACTTACACCAAGTAACAAAGACATACACGGACACCAAGTATCAAAGACATACACTTACACCAAGTAAAACAGACATACACTGACACCAAGTAACAAAGACATACACTGTTCCCCAGTAACACAGATACACACTTACACCAAGTGACAAAGACATGCACTGATACCAAGTAACACAGACACACACTTACACCAAGTGACACAAACACTCACTTACACCAAGTAACAAAGACATACACTTACACCAAGTAACAAAGACAGACACTTACACCAAGTAAAAAAGACATACACTTACTCCAAGTATTTTGACATACACTGACACCGAGTCACAAAGACATACACTGATACCCAGTAACACAGACACTCACTTCCACAAAGTAACAAAGACAAACACTGACACCAAGTAACAAAGACATACACTTACACAAAGTAACACAGACATACACTGACACCAAGTAACAAATACATACACTTACACCAAGTAACAAAGACACACACTTACACCAAGCAACACAGACATACACTGACACCAAATAACAAAGACATACACTGACACCCAGTAACACAGACACACACATACGCCAAGTAACAACGACAAACACTGACAACAAGTAACAAAGACATACACTGATACCCAGTAACACAGACACACACTTGCACCAAGTATCAAAGACACACACTTACACCAAATAACACAGACATACACTGAAGCCAAGTAACAAAGACATACACTGACACCAAGTAACAAAGACATAAACTGACACCCAGTAACAAAGACATACACTGACACAAAGTCACAAAGACATACAGTAACACCCAGTAACAAATACATACACTGACACCAAGTCACAAAGACATACACTGACACCAAGTAACAAAGACATACACTGATACCCTGTAACACAGACACACACTTACACCAAGTAACAAAGACATACACTGACACCAAGTATCAGAGACATACACTTACACAAAGTAACACAGTCATACACTGACACCAAGTAACAAAGACATACAATTACACCCAGTAACAAAGACATACACTAACACAAAGTCACAAAGACATACAGTGACACCCAGTAACAAAGACATACACAGACACCAAGTCACAAAGACATCCACTGACACCAAGTAACAAAGACATACACTTACACCAAGTAACACAGACATACACTGACACCAAGTAACAAAGACATACACTGACACCAAGTAACAAAGACATAAAATGACACCCAGTAACAAAGACATACACTGACACAAAGTCACAAAGACATACAGTGACACCCAGTAACAACGACATACACTGACACCAAGTCACAAAGACTTACACTGACACCAAGTAACACAGACATACTCTCACACCAAGTAACAAAGGCATACAATTACACCAAGTAACAAAGACACACACTTACACCAAGTAACACAGACATACACTGATACCAAGTAACACAGAAACACACTTACACCAAGTAACACAGACATACACTGACACCCAGTAACAAAGACAGACACTGACACCAAGTAACAAAGACATACACTTACACCAAGTAACAAAGACACACACTTACACCAAGTAACACAGACATACACTGACACCAAGTAACAAAGACATACACTGTTACCCAGTGACACAGACACACACTTACACCAAGTAACAAAGACATGCACTGATACCAAGTAACACAGACAAACACTTACACCACGTCATACAGACACACGCTTACACCAAGTAACAAAGACATACACTGACACCAAGTAACAAAGACATACAATTACACCAATTAACACAGACACACACTTACACCAAGTAACACAGACATACACTGTCACCATGTAGCAAAGACATTCACTGATACCCAGTAACACAGACACACACTTACACCAAGTAACAAAGATATACACTGATACCCAGTAACACAGACACACACTTACACCAAGTAACAAAGACATACACTGACACCAAGTATCAAAGACATACACTTACACCAAGTAACAAAGACATACACTTACACCAAGTAACAAAGACACACACTTACACCAAGTAACACAGACATACACTGACACCAAGTAACAAAGACATACACTGTTACCCAGTGACACAGACACACACTTACACCAAGTAACAAAGACATACACTGATACCAAGTAACACAGACACACACTTACACCAAGTAACACAGACCTACACTGACACCATGTAGCAAAGACATTCACTGATACCCAGTAACACAGACACACACTTACACCAAGTAATAAAGACATGCACTGATACCAAGTAACACAGACACACACTTACACCAAGTGACACAAACACTCACTTACACCAAGTAACAAAGACATACACTTACACCAAGTAACAAAGACAGACAATTACACCAAGTAAAAAAGACATACACATACTCCAAGTATTTTGACATACACTGACACCGAGTCACAAAGACATACACTGATACCCAGTAACACAGACACTCACTTCCACAAAGTAACAAAGACAAACACTGACACCAAGTAACAAAGACATACACTTACACAAAGTAACACAGACATACACTGACACCAAGTAACAAATACACACACTTACACCAAGTAACAAAGACTCACACTTACACCAAGCAACACAGACATACACTGACACCAAATAACAAAGACATACACTGACACCCAGTAACACAGACACACACATACACCAAGTAACAACGACAAACACTGACAACAAGTAACAAAGACATACACTGATACCCAGTAACACAGACACACACTTGCACCAAGTATCAAAGACACACACTTACACCAAATAACACAGACATACACTGAAGCCAAGTAACAAAGACATACACTGACACCAAGTAACAAAGACATAAACTGACACCCAGTAACAAAGACATACACTGACACAAAGTCACAAAGACATACAGTGACACCCAGTAACAAAGACATACACTGACACCAAGTCACAAAGACATACACTGACACCAAGTAACAAAGACATACAATGATACCCAGTAACACAGACACACACTTACACCAAGTAACAAAGACATACACTGACACCAAGTATCAGAGACATAGACTTACACCAAGTAACACAGTCATACACTGACACCAAGTAACAAAGACATACAATTACACCCAGTAACAAAGACATACACTGACACAAAGTCACAAAGACATACAGTGACACCCAGTAACAAAGACATACACAGACACCAAGTCACAAAGACATACACTGACACCAAGTAACAAAGACATACACTGATACCCAGAAACACAGACACAAACTTACACAAAGTAACAAAGACATACACTGACACCAATTAACAAAGACATACACTTACACCTAGTAACACAGACATACAATGACACCAAGTAACAAAGACATACAATTACAACAAGTAACAAAGACACACACATACACCAAGTAACAAAGACACACACTTACACCAAGTAACAAAGACACACACTTACACCAAGTAACACAGACATACACTGACACCAAGTAACGAAGACAAACACTGACACCCAATAACAAAGACAGACACTGACACCAAGTAACAAAGACATACACTTACACCAAGTAACACAGACATACAATGACACCAAGTAACAAAGACATACAATTACACCAAGTAACAAAGACACACACTTACACCAAGTAACAAAGACATACACTGACACCAAGTAACAAAGACATACACTGTTACCCAGTAACACAGACACACACTTACACCAAGTAATAAAGACATACACTGATACCAAGTAACACGGACACACAATTACACCAAGTAACAAAGACACACACTTACACCAAGTAACACAGACATACACTGACACCAAGTAACAAAGACATACACTGACACCAAGTAATAAAGACATAAAATGACTCCCAGTAACAAAGACATATACTGACACAAAGTCACAAAGACATACAGTGACACCCAGTAACAAAGGCATACACTGACACCAAGTCACAAAGACATAGACTGACACCAAGTAACACAGACATACACTCACGCCAAGTAACAAAGACATACAATTACACCATGTAACAAAGACACACACTTACACCAAGTAACACAGACATACACTGACACCAAGTAACAAAGACATACACTGATACCAAGTAACACAGAAACACACTTACACCAAGTAACACAGACATACACTGACACCCAGTAACAAAGACAGACACTGACACCAAGTAACAAAGACATACACTTACACCAAGTAACAAAGACATACACTTACACCAAGTAACACAGACATACACTGACCCCAAGTAACAAAGACATACACTGTTACCCAGTGACACAGACACACACTTACACCAAGTAACAAAGACATGCACTGATACCAAGTAACACAAACACACACTTGCACCAAGTAATACAGACACACGCTTACATCAAGTAACAAAGACATACACTGACACCAAGTAACAAGGACATACAACTACACCCAGTAACACAGACATACACTTACACCAAGTAACAAAGACAGACAATTACACCAAGTAAAAAAGACATACACATACTCCAAGTATTTTGACATACACTGACACCGAGTCACAAAGACATACACTGATACCCAGTAACACAGACACTCACTTCCACAAAGTAACAAAGACAAACACTGACACCAAGTAACAAAGACATACACTTACACAAAGTAACACAGACATACACTGACACCAAGTAACAAATACACACACTTACACCAAGTAACAAAGACTCACACTTACACCAAGCAACACAGACATACACTGACACCAAATAACAAAGACATACACTGACACCCAGTAACACAGACACACACATACACCAAGTAACAACGACAAACACTGACAACAAGTAACAAAGACATACACTGATACCCAGTAACACAGACACACACTTGCACCAAGTATCAAAGACACACACTTACACCAAATAACACAGACATACACTGAAGCCAAGTAACAAAGACATACACTGACACCAAGTAACAAAGACATAAACTGACACCCAGTAACAAAGACATACACTGACACAAAGTCACAAAGACATACAGTGACACCCAGTAACAAAGACATACACTGACACCAAGTCACAAAGACATACACTGACACCAAGTAACAAAGACATACACTGATACCCAGTAACACAGACACACACTTACACCAAGTAACAAAGACATACACTGACACCAAGTATCAGAGACATAGACTTACACCAAGTAACACAGTCATACACTGACACCAAGTAACAAAGACATACAATTACACCCAGTAACAAAGACATACACTGACACAAAGTCACAAAGACATACAGTGACACCCAGTAACAAAGACATACACAGACACCAAGTCACAAAGACATACACTGACACCAAGTAACAAAGACATACACTGATACCCAGAAACACAGACACAAACTTACACAAAGTAACAAAGACATACACTGACACCAATTAACAAAGACATACACTTACACCTAGTAACACAGACATACAATGACACCAAGTAACAAAGACATACAATTACAACAAGTAACAAAGACACACACATACACCAAGTAACAAAGACACACACTTACACCAAGTAACAAAGACACACACTTACACCAAGTAACACAGACATACACTGACACCAAGTAACGAAGACAAACACTGACACCCAATAACAAAGACAGACACTGACACCAAGTAACAAAGACATACACTTACACCAAGTAACACAGACATACAATGACACCAAGTAACAAAGACATACAATTACACCAAGTAACAAAGACACACACTTACACCAAGTAACAAAGACATACACTGACACCAAGTAACAAAGACATACACTGTTACCCAGTAACACAGACACACACTTACACCAAGTAATAAAGACATACACTGATACCAAGTAACACGGACACACAATTACACCAAGTAACAAAGACACACACTTACACCAAGTAACACAGACATACACTGACACCAAGTAACAAAGACATACACTGACACCAAGTAATAAAGACATAAAATGACTCCCAGTAACAAAGACATATACTGACACAAAGTCACAAAGACATACAGTGACACCCAGTAACAAAGGCATACACTGACACCAAGTCACAAAGACATAGACTGACACCAAGTAACACAGACATACACTCACGCCAAGTAACAAAGACATACAATTACACCATGTAACAAAGACACACACTTACACCAAGTAACACAGACATACACTGACACCAAGTAACAAAGACATACACTGATACCAAGTAACACAGAAACACACTTACACCAAGTAACACAGACATACACTGACACCCAGTAACAAAGACAGACACTGACACCAAGTAACAAAGACATACACTTACACCAAGTAACAAAGACATACACTTACACCAAGTAACACAGACATACACTGACCCCAAGTAACAAAGACATACACTGTTACCCAGTGACACAGACACACACTTACACCAAGTAACAAAGACATGCACTGATACCAAGTAACACAAACACACACTTGCACCAAGTAATACAGACACACGCTTACATCAAGTAACAAAGACATACACTGACACCAAGTAACAAGGACGTACAACTACACCCAGTAACACAGACACACACTTACACCAAGTAACATAGACATACACTGTCACCATGTAGCAAAGACATTCACTGATACCCAGTAACACAGACACACACTTACAGCAAGTAACAAAGATATACACTGATACCCAGTAACACAGACACACACTTACACCAAGTAACAAAGACATACACTGACACCAAGTATCAAAGACATTCTTTTGGGCCTCCTTATCTCGAGAGACAATGGATACGCGCCTGGAGGTGGTCAGTGGTTTGTGAAGCAGCGCCTGGAGTGGCTATAAAGGCCAATTCTGGAGTGACAGGCTCTTCCACAGGTGCTGCAGAGAAATTTGTTTGTCGGGGCTGTTGCACAGTAGGCTCTCCCCTTGCGTCTCTGTCTTTTTTCCTGCCAACTACTAAGTCTCTTCGACTCGCCACAATTTAGCCCTGTCTTTATGGCTGCCCGCCAGCTCTGGCGAATGCTGGCAACTGACTCCCACGACTTGTGATCAATGTCACACGATTTCATGTCGCGTTTGCAGACGTCTTTATAACGGAGACATGGACGGCCGGTGGGTCTGATACCAGTGGCGAGCTCGCTGTACAATGTGTCTTTGGGGATCCTGCCATCTTCCATGCGGCTCACATGGCCAAGCCATCTCAAGCGCCGCTGACTCAGTAGTGTGTATAAGCTGGGGGTGTTTTCCACTTCAAGGACTTCTGTGTTGGAGATATAGTCCTGCCACCTGATGCCAAGTATTCTCCGAAGGCAGCGAAGATGGAATGAATTGAGACGTCGCTCTTGGCTGGCATACGTTGTCCAGGCCTCGCTGCCGTAGAGCAAGGTACTGAGGACACAGGCCTGATACACTCGGACTTTTGTGTTCCGTGTCAGTGCGCCATTTTCCCACACTCTCTTGGCCAGTCTGGACATAGCAGTGGAAGCCTTACCCATGCGCTTGTTGATTTCTGCATCTAGAGACAGGTTACTGGTGATAGTTGAACCTAGGTAGGTGAACTCTTGAACCACTTCCAGAGCGTGGTCGCCAATATTGATGGATGGAGCATTTCTGACATCCTGCCCCATGATGTTCGTTTTCTTGAGGCTGATGGTTAGGCCAAATTCATTGCAGGCAGACGCAAACCTGTCGATGAGACTCTGCAGGCATTCTTCAGTGTGAGATGTTAAAGCAGCATCGTCAGCAAAGAGGAGTTCTCTGATGAGGACTTTCCGTACTTTGGACTTCGCTCTTAGACGGGCAAGGTTGAACAACCTTCCCCCTGATCTTGTGTGGAGGAAAATTCCTTCTTCAGAGGATTTGAACGCATGTGAAAGCAGCAGGGAGAAGAAAATCCCAAAAAGTGTGGGTGCGAGAACACAGCCCTGTTTCACACCACTCAGGATAGGAAAGGGCTCTGATGAGGAGCCACCATGTTGAATTGTGCCTTTCATATTGTCATGGAATGAGGTGATGATACTTAGTAGCTTTGGTGGACATCCGATCTTTTCTAGTAGTCTGAAGAGACCACGTCTGCTGACGAGGTCAAAGGCTTTGGTGAGATCAATGAAAGCAATTTAGAGGGGCATCTGTTGTTCACGGCATTTCTCCTGTATCTGACGAAGGGAGAACAGCATGTCAATAGTCGATCTCTCTGCACGAAAGCCACACTGTGCCTCAGGGTAGACGCGCTCGGCCAGCTTCTGGAGCCTGTTCAGAGCGACTCGAGCAAAGACTTTCCCCACTATGCTGAGCAGGGAGATTCCACGGTAGTTGTTGCAGTCACCGCGGTCACCTTTGTTTTTATAGAGGGTGATGATGTTGGCATCGCGCATGTCCTGGGGTACTGATCCCTCGTCCCAGCACAGGCATAGCAGTTCATGTAGTGCTGAGAGTATAGCAGGCTTGGCACTCTTGATTATTTCAGGGGTAATGCTGTCCTTCCCAGGGGCTTTTCCGCTGGCTAGGGAATCAATGGCATCATTGAGTTCCGATTTGGTTGGCTGTATGTCCAGCTCATCCATGACTGGTAGAGGCTGGGCTGCATTGAGGGCAGTCTCAGTGACAGCATTCTCCCTGGAGTACAGTTCTAGGTAGTGCTCAACCCAGCGGTCCATCTGTTTGCGTTGGTCAGTGATTATGTCCCCCGATTTAGATTTGAGGGGGGTGATCTTCTTGATGGTTGGCCCAAGAGCTCTCTTCATGCCATCATACATTCCTCTCATGTTTCCGGTGTCTGAGGCCAGCTGAATATGACTGCATAGGTGTTGCCAGTAGTCGTTTGCGCAACGCCTAGCTGTTCTTTGTGCAGTACTTCTGGCTGCTTTAAGTGCTGCGGATGTTAAATCGCTGGGGGCTTTCTTGTAGTTCAAAAGTGCAATGCGCTTAGCGGCTATGACAGGTTCCAGCTCTTCATTATGAGATTGAAACCAGTCTGCATTTCTCTTCGCACGTTTCCCGTAGGTGGTCAAAGCTGACTCATAGATGGCGTCTCTGATGTGGGCCCACTTGGTCTCAGCATCCCCTGTGGGAGTGTTTTGAAGGGCTGTTACAAGTGAATTTAGAAATTTTTGTAACAGCTGTGGGTGAGAAATTCTGCTCGTGTTGATGCGCGGGTGGCCCTTCTGCTTGGAATGATGCAACTTCTTTGGTCTGAGTCTAACCTTGCTGCACACCAGGGAGTGGTCGGTGTCGCAGTCCGCACTGTGGAAGCTGCGTGTGATTTGAACACTGTTTAAGGCGGCTCGCCTTGTGACAATGAGGTCTAGCTGGTGCCAACGACGTGATCTTGGGTGCCTCCATGAAACCTGGTGACAGGGTTTAGTGTGAAAGAACGAGTTGGTGATGCAGAGGTTATGATAGGTACACAACTCAAGCAGTCTCTGCCCGTTCTCATTCATCCTTCCAACGCCATAGCGCCCAAGGCAGGAGGGCCATGAGTCATGGTCGGCCCCAACCCTGGCATTAAAGTCCCCCAGCAGGAATAGGTGTTCGGTGTTGGGGATGCTGCTAATGATGTTATGGAGTTGTTCATAGAACTGGTCTTTAGCTTCAGGTGCGGAACAGAGTGTTGGAGCATAGATGCTGAGTAGGTGTACTGGACCAGAGGTGGTGAGCAGTCGGATGGACAGTATGCGTTCCGAGCCATTTGAGGGAGGCTCTATCATGCTGAGCAAGGAGTTTCTGATGGCGAAGCCCACTCCATGCTGTCTTGGTTCTTCAGGATCCCTGCCCTGCCAGAAGAAGGTGTAGTCTTGCTCTGCTAGAGAGCCACTCGCGGGGAGGCGAGTCTCCTGAAGTGCTGCAATGTCCACATTGAGTCTACTGAGCTCGTTGTTAATGATGGCGGTCTTCCGAGAATCGTTGATTTGTGTAAGGTCTTCCGACAGGCCAGGACACATAGTTCTGACGTTCCAGCTTGCAAAGCGAAGGGCTGGTACCTTCTTTCCTTTTTTCATGTTGTTTGGTGCGGTGTATCAGTCCACCTTTCGGGCAATGACCCTGAGCTCCAAGCACCCATTGAAGCAGGCAGACTGTGGCGGGACAGAACCTTATTGACCGGGGGCTGCCCGGTTTGAGGCGGGCGGTAGCTGTCCAGTGAGGTGCAATGACCTCTCCCACCGACAAAGGCAACCCGTGGCGCCCAGTTTCTACGCCAATTTATCTGGACGTACAACCCGTAACTGCTGCCTTCCGTGTTGTTTCAGTCGCTGTGAGGCAACTATGGAGTGACCTCTCCATGGCGCATGCCTGGGCAAATTTATGGAGGTTGAGAGTTGCCCAGTCGTCAAAACCCCCCTCTCGGCCTTTCTGGTGGGGTCCAAAGGAGTGCAGGACACGACGTTTGGCACCAGTATGGCTGCAGGAACTGCCGGAAACATGCCAAAGGTGACACATGACCGCCTACGGGGTTCCGCTCCGGATTTTCTGTTAGGGTTTACTCCCTTAGCCTTGGTCTCTCCCGAGACGCCCACAAGGCAGTGGGGTTGTTGGGGCCCCTACACAGGTGTAGGATGGTGCCGGTGGGAGGAGGGGATGGAAGGGGGAGGGGTAGAGGGAGGGGGTGGGGGTGTGCAGGGGAAGGGGGTGCGGGGTGAAGATGGTGCGAGGGGGGGGCGGGCTGGGACGGGGTTGTGAGGGGGTGAGCTGAGAGGGTGGAGCAGGGAAGGGGACGGGGGGTGGGGGGGGGTGGAAGGGGGGTAAAGGGGGGGGGAGGGGGGGTGGAATCTGGTGCAGGTAATAAGCCATTTCCTCAGTGCCCACCATCGACGTCCGGAAAGCTCATCCACGTCCTTCGGGAGGTGAAGCACCATTTGGCAGACTTAGAGGTGATTACATTTGCTAAGGGTTTTTTTTTTTTGCAGTGGTTTAAATAAAGGCATGCAGCATTGCCGACAGTGCGCTGCAGATGCTCTCCGAGCCATCTCCCGCGGGCGCTTTGAAGTTGCGGCCGGGGGGGCCGTTCGTGGATGTTTTGGGTGTTCGGGGCACCTTTTCACAGGACTTCTCTCGGGTCCCGCAGCTCCTTCTTCACCTCAATGGACTTACCGCATGCCGTGGCTGCAGACACTCTGGACTGTGAAGACCGCAGGATTGGAGATTAAAGTATCGACAGCTGTTCTCGTCAGTTTCATCCGGATCAATTTCATTGAGAAAACAAAGAGCAGGTGTGGCTGGGGGAGGGCAGTGGGCCCAGGTAACATACACTAAACTAACTGTTAACATTTAGATAGGGCTAAAATGAACTGATTTAAAGAGCCAGGGGAATTTAAACAGTTTAAGAGGGCAGATTGGGGGAGAAAACGTTAGGGATGGGAGCAGATGGCCATGGATAGAGTTGAACAGCAAGGGAGCTTCCTAGGGAGCTTCCAGCCCAGGAGCCATCTTGAAAGCCATACACTTACACCAAGTAACACAGACATACACTCACACCAAGTAACAAAGACAAACAATTACACCAAGTAACAAAGACACACACTTACACCAAGTAACACAGACATACACTGACACCAAGTAACAAAGACATACACTGTTCCCCAGTAACACAGATACACACTTACACCAAGTGACAAAGACATGCACTGATACCAAGTAACACAGACACACACTTACACCAAGTAACACAAACACTCACTTACACCAAGTAACAAAGACATACACTTACACCAAGTAACAAAGACAGACAATTACACCAAGTAACAAAGACATACACTTACTCCAAGTATTTTGACATACAATGACACCGAGTCACAAAGACATACACTGATACCCAGTAACACAGACACTCACTTCCACAAAGTAACAAACACAAACACTGACACTAAGTAACAAAGACATACACTTACAACAAGTAACAAAGACGCACACTTACACCAAGCAACACAGACATACACTGACACCAAATAACAAAGACATACACTGACACCCAGTAACACAGACACACACATACACCAAGTAACAACGACATACACTGACATCAAGTAAGAAAGACATACACTGATACCCAGTAACACAGACACACACTTACACCAAGTAACAAAGTCACACACTTACACCAAATAACACAGACATACACTGATACCCAGTAACGCAGACATACACTGACACCAAGTAACAAAGACATAAACTGACACCCAGTAACAAAGACATACACTGACACCAAGTCACAAAGACATACACTGACACCAAGTAACAAAGACATACACTGATACCCAGTAACACAGACACACACTTACACCAAGTAACAAAGACATACACTGACACCAAGTATCAAAGACATACACTTACACCAAGTAACACAGTCATACACTGACACCAAGTAAAAAAGACATACAATTACACCCAGTAACAAAGACATACACTGACACAAAGTCACAAAGACATACAGTGACACCCAGTGACAAAGGCATACACAGACACCAAGTCACAAAGACATACATTGACACCAAGTAACAAAGACAAACACTGATACCCAGTAACACAGACAAAAACTTACACCAAGTAACAAAGACATACACTGACACCAAGTAACAAAGACATACACTTACACCAAGTAACACAGACATACACTGACACCAAGTAGCAAAGACATACACTGTTGCCCAGTAACACAGAGACACACTTACACCAAGTAACAAAGACATAAACTGACACCAAGTAACACAGACACACACTTACACCAAGTAACACAAACACTCACTTACACCAAGCAACAAAGACATACACTGACACCAAGTAACAAAGACATACAATTACAGCAAGTAACAAAGACACACACTTACACCAAGTAACACAGACGTACACTGACACCAAGTAACAAAGACATACACTGACACCAAGTAACAAAGACATTCACTTACAACAAGTAACACAGACATACACTTACACCAAGTAACACAGACATACACTGTCACCATGTAGCAAAGACATTCACTGATACCCAGTAACACAGACACACACTTACACCAAGTAACAAAGATATACACTGATACCCAGTAACACAGACACACACTTACACCAAGTAACAAAGACATACACTGACACCCAGTAACAAAGACATACACAGACACAAAGTCACAAAGACATTCAGTGACACCCAGTAACAAAGACATAATGTGACACCAAGTCACAAAGACATACACAGACACCAAGTAACAAAGACATACACTTACACCATGTAACATAGACATACACTTACACCAAGTAACAAAGACATACACTCACACCAAGTAACGAAGACATACAATTAGACCAAGTAACAAAGACACACACTTACACCATGTAACACAGACATACACTGACACCAAGTAACAAAGACATACACTGTTAACTAGTAACACAGATACACACTTACACCAAGTGACAAAGACATACACTGATACCAAGTAACACAGACAAACACCTACACCAAGTAACGCAAACACTCACTTACACCAAGTGACAAAGACATACACTGACACCAAGTAACAAAGACATACAATTACACCAAGTAACAAAGACACACACTTAAACCGAGTAAGACAGACATACACTGACACCAAGTAACAAAGAAATACACTGTTACCCAGTAACACAGACACACACTTACACCAAGTAACAAAGACATACAATGATACCAAGTAACACAGACTCACACTTACACCAAGTAACACAAACACACACTTACACCAAGTATCAAAGAAATACAATTACACCAAGTAACAAAGACACACACTTACACCAAGTAACAAAGACATACACTGTCACCATGTATCAAAGACATTCACTGATACCCAGTAACACAGACACACACTTAAACCAAGTAACAATGACATGCACTGACACCAAGTCACAAAGACAGACACTGACACACAGTAACAAAGACAAACACTGATGCCAAGTCACAAAGACATCCACTGACACACAGTAACAAAGACATACACTTACACCAAGTAACACAGACATACAATGACACCAAGTAACAAAGACATACAATTACACCAAGTAACAAAGACACACACTTGCACCAGGTAACACAGACATACACTGACACCAAGTAACAAAGACATACACTCTTACCCTGTAACACAGACACACACTTACACCAAGTAACAAAGACATACACTGATACCAAGTAACACAGACACACACTTACACCACGTAACACAGACATACACTGACACCAAGTAACAAAGACATACACTGATACCAAGTAACACAGACACACACTGGGCGGCACATTGGCACAGTGGTTAGCAGCCACACAGCTCCAGGGACCCGGGCTCGATTCTGGGTACTGCCTGTGCGGAGTTTGCAAGTTCCCCCTGTGTCTGCGTGGGTTTCCTGCGGGTGCTCCGCTTTCCTCCCACATGCCAAAGACTTGCAGGTTGATAGGTTAATTGGCCATCGTAAATGGCCCCGAGTATAGGTAGGTGGTCGGGAAATATACAGGGACAGGTGGGGATGTGATAGGAATACGGGATTAGTGTAGGATTAGTACAAATGGGTGGTTGATGGTCGGCACAGACTCGGTTGGCCGAAGGGCCTGTTTCAGTGCTGTATCACTAAACTAAATACTGACACCCAGTAACACAAACAAACACACACTGACACCCAGTAACATAGAGAAACACTGATACACAGTAACAAAGACAAACAATGACACACAGACACACACTGTCACCAAGAAACAAAGACATACACTGACAGCCAGTAACAAAGACATACACTGACACCGAGTCACAAAGACATACACTGATAACCAGTAACACAGACACACACTTACACCAAGTAACAAAGACATACACTGACACCAAGTAACAAAGACATACACATACACCAAGTAACAAAGACATCCACTGACACCAAGTAACAAAGACATACACCGATACCCAGTAACACAGACACACACTTACACCAAGTAACAGAGACAGACACTGACACCAAGTAACAAAGACATACACTGATACCCAGAAACACAGACACACACTTACACCAAGTAACAAAGTCATACACTGACACCAAGTCACAAAGACACACACTGACACCCAGTAACAAAGACATACACTGACACCAAGTATTTTGACACACATTGACACCAGGTAACAATGACATAAACTGATACCCAGTAACACAGACACACAATTACACCAAGTAACACAGACATGCACTGACACCAAGTAACAAAGACATACACTGATACCCAGTAACACAGACACACAATTACACCAAGTAACAAAGACAGACACTGATACCCAGTAACACAGACACACACTTACACCAAGTAACAAAGACATACCCTGACATAAAGTAGCAAATACATAAACTGACACCCAGTAACACAGATACACACGGACACCAAGTAACAAAGACACACACTTACACCAAGTAACACAGACACACACTGACACCCAGTAACACAGACACACACTTACACCAAGTAACAAAGACACACACTTGCACCAAGTAACACAGACATACACTGACACCAAGTAACAAAGACATACACTCTTACCCTGTAACACAGACACACACTTACACCAAGTAACAAAGACATACACTGATACCAAGTAACACAGACACACACTTACACCAAGTAACACAGAAATACACTGACACCAAGTCACAAAGACATACACTGATACCAAGTAACACAGACACACACTGGGCGGCACATTGGCACAGTGGTTAGCAGCCACACAGCTCCAGGGACCCGGGCTCGATTCTGGGTACTGCCTGTGCGGAGTTTGCAAGTTCCCCCTGTGTCTGCGTGGGTTTCCTCCGGGTGCTCCGCTTTCCTCCCGCATGCCAAAGACTTGCAGGTTGATAGGTTAATTGGCCATCGTAAATTGCCCCGAGTATAGGTAGGTGGTCGGGAAATATATAGGGACAGGTGGGGATGTGATAGGAATACGGGATTAGTGTAGGGTTAGTACAAATGGGTGGTTGATGGTCGGCACAGACTCGGTTGGCCGAAGGGCCTGTTTCAGTGCTGTATCACTAAACTAAATCCTGACCCCCAGTAACACAAACAAACACACACTGACACCCAGTAACATAGAGAAACACTGATACACAGTAACAAAGACAAACAATGACACACAGACACACACTGTCACCAAGAAACAAAGACATACACTGACACCCAGTAACAAAGACATACACTGACACCGAGTCACAAAGACATACACTGATAACCAGTAACACAGACACACACTTACACCAAGTAACAAAGACATACACTGACACCAAGTAACAAAGACATACACATACAACAAGTAACAAAGACATCCACTGACACCAAGTAACAAAGACATACACCGATACCCAGTAACACAGACACACACTTACACCAAGTAACAGAGACAGACACTGACACCAAGTAACAAAGACATACACTGATACCCAGAAACACAGACACACACTTACACCAAGTAACAAAGTCATACACTGACACCAAGTCACAAAGACACACACTGACACCCAGTAACAAAGACATACACTGACACCAAGTATTTTGACACACATTGACACCAGGTAACAATGACATAAACTGATACCCAGTAACACAGACGCACAATTACACCAAGTAACACAGACATGCAATGACACCAAGTAACAAAGACATACACTGATACCCAGTAACACAGACACACAATTACACCAAGTAACAAAGACAGACACTGATACCCAGTAACACAGACACACACTTACACCAAGTAACTAAGACATACCCTGACATCAAGTAACAAATACATAAACTGACACCCAGTAACACAGACACACACGGACACCAAGTAACAAAGACACACACTTACACCAAGTAACACAGACACACACTGACACCCAGTAACACAGACACACACTTACACCAAGTAAAAAAGACATACACTGACACCAAGTAACAAAGACATACACTGATACCCAGTAACACAGACACACACCTACACCAAGTAACAAAGACATGCACTGATACCCAGTAACACAGACACACACGTACACCAAGTAGCACAGACATACACTGACACCAAGTAACAAAGACATACGCTGATACCCAGTAACACAGACACACACTTACACCAAGTAACAAAGACATACAATGATACCAAGTAACACAGTCTCACACTTACACCAAGTAACACAGACACACACTTACACCAAGTAAAAAAGACATGCACTGACACCAAGTAACAAAGAAATACACTTACACCAAGTAACACAGACATACAATGACACCAAGTAACAAAGACATACACTGTTACCCTGTAACACAGACACACACTTACACCAAGTAACAAAGACATACACTGATACCAAGTAACACAGACACACACTTACACCACGTAACACAGACATACACTGACACCAAGTAACAAAGACATACACTGATACCAAGTAACACAGACACACACTGGGCGGCACATTGGCACATTGGTCAGCAGCCTCACAGCTCCAGGGACCCGGGCTCGATTCTGGGTACTGCCTGTGCGGAGTTTGCAAGTTCCCCCTGTGTCTGCGTGGGTTTCCTCTGGGTGCTCCGGTTTCCTCCAACATGCCAAAGACTTGCAGGTTGATAGGTTAATTGGCCATCGTAAATTGCCCCGAGTATAGGTAGGTGGTCGTGAAATATATAGGGACAGGTGGGGATGTGATAGGAATACGGGATTAGTGTAGGATTAGTATAAATGGGTGGTTGATGGTCGGCACAGACTCGGTTGGCCGAAGGGCCTGTTTCAGTGCTGTATCACTAAACTAAATACTGACACCCAGTAACACAAACAAAAACACTCTGACACCCAGTAACATAGAGAAACACTGATACAGAGTAACAAAGACATACACTGACACCCAGTAACAGAGACATACACTGACACAGAGTCACAAAGACATACACTGATAACCAGTAACACAGACACACACTTACACCAAGTATCAAAGACATACACTGACAGCAAGTAACAAAGACATACACATACACCAAGTAACAAAGACATACACTGACACCAAGTAACAAAGACATACACCGATACCCAGTAACACAGACACACACTTACACCAAGTAACAGAGACAGACACTGACACCAAGTAACAAAGACATACACTGATACCCAGAAACACAGACACACACATACACCAAGTAACAAAGTCATACACTGACACCAAGTCACAAAGACACACACTGACACCCAGTAACAAAGACATACACTGACACCAAGTATTTTGACACACATTGACACCAAGTAACAATGACATAAACTGATACCCAGTAACACAGACACACAATTACACCAAGTAACACAGACATGCACTGACACCAAGTAACAAAGACATACACTGATACCCAGCAACACAGACACACACTTACACCAAGTAACATAGACGTACACTTACACCAAGTAACACAGACATACACTGACACCAAGTAACAAAGACATACACTGTTACCCAGTAACACAGATACACACTTACACCAAGTGACAAAGACATACACAGATACCAAGTAACACAGACAAACACTTACACCAAGTAACACAAACACTCACTTACACCAAGTCACAAAGACATAAACTGACACCAAGTAACAAAGACATAGACTGTTACCCTGTAACACAGACACACACTTACACCAAGTAACAAAGACATACCGTGACATCAAGTAACAAAGACATAAACTGACACCCAGTAACACAGACACACACGGACACCAAGTAACAAAGACACACACTTACACCAAGTAACAAAGACATACACTGATACCCAGCAACACAGACACACACTTACTCCAAGTAACATAGACATACACTTACACCAAGTAACACAGACATACACTCACAGCAAGTAACAAAGACATACAATTAGACCAAGTAACAAAGACACACACTTACACCAAGTAACACAGACATACACTGAAACCAAGTAACAAAGACATACACTGTTACCCAGTAACACAGATACACACTTACACCAAGTGACAAAGACATACACTGATACCAAGTAACACAGACAAACACTTACACCAAGAAACACAAACACTCACTTACACCAAGTCACAAAGACATACACTGACACCAAGTAACAAAGACATACACTGTTACCCTGTAACACAGACACACACTTACACCAAGTAACAAAGACATACCGTGACATCAAGTAACAAAGACATATACTGACACCCAGTAACACAGACACACACGGACACCAAGTAACAAAGACACAGACTTACACCAAGTAACAAAGACATACACTGATACCCAGCAACACAGACACACACTTACACCAAGTAACATAGACATACACTGACACCAAGTAACACAGACATACACTCACAGCAAGTAACAAAGACATACAATTAGACCAAGTAACAAAGACACACACTTACACCGAGTAACTCAGATATACACTGACACCAAGTAACAAAGACATACACTGTTACCCAGTAACATAGACACACACTTACACTAAGTAACAAAGACATACAATGATACCAAGTAACACAGACTCACACTTACACCAAGTAACACAGACACACACTTACACCAAGTAACAAAGACATGCACTGACACCAAGTAACAAAGAAATACACTTACACCAAGTAACACAGACATACACTGACACCAAGGAACATAGACATACACTTAAACCAAGTAACACAGACATACACTCACAGCAAGTAACAAAGACATACAATTAGACCAAGTAACAAAGACACACACTTACACCAAGTAACACAGACATACACTGAAACCAAGTAACAAAGACATACACTGTTACCCAGTAACACAGATACACACTTACACCAAGTGACAAAGACATACACTGATACCAAGTAACACAGACAAACACTTACACCAAGAAACACAAACACTCACTTACACCAAGTCACAAAGACATACACTGACACCAAGTAACAAAGACATACACTGTTACCCTGTAACACAGACACACACTTACACCAAGTAACAAAGACATACCGTGACATCAAGTAACAAAGACATATACTGACACCCAGTAACACAGACACACACGGACACCAAGTAACAAAGACACAGACTTACACCAAGTAACAAAGACATACACTGATACCCAGCAACACAGACACACACTTACACCAAGTAACATAGACATACACTGACACCAAGTAACACAGACATACACTCACAGCAAGTAACAAAGACATACAATTAGACCAAGTAACAAAGACACACACTTACACCGAGTAACTCAGACATACACTGACACCAAGTAACAAAGACATACACTGTTACCCAGTAACATAGACACACACTTACACTAAGTAACAAAGACATACAATGATACCAAGTAACACAGACTCACACTTACACCAAGTAACACAGACACACACTTACACCAAGTAACAAAGACATGCACTGACACCAAGTAACAAAGAAATACACTTACACCAAGTAACACAGACATACACTGACACCAAGGAACATAGACATACACTTAAACCAAGTAACACAGACATACACTCACAGCAAGTAACAAAGACATACAATTAGACCAAGTAACAAAGACACACACTTACACCAAGTAACACAGACATACACTGACACCAAGTAACAAAGACATACACTGTTACCCAGTAACACAGATACACACTTACACCAAGTGACAAAGACATACACTGATACCAAGTAACACAGACAAACACTTACACCAAGAAACACAAACACTCACTTACACCAAGTCACAAAGACATACACTGACACCAAGTAACAAAGACATACACTGTTACCCTGTAACACAGACACACACTTACCCCAAGTAACAAAGACATATCGTGACATCAAGTAACAAAGACATATACTGACACCCAGTAACACAGACACACACGGACACCAAGTAACAAAGACACAGACTTACACCAAGTAACAAAGACATACACTGATACCCAGCAACACAGACACACACTTACACCAAGTAACATAGACATACACTGACACCAAGTAACAAAGACATACACTGTTACCCAGTAACACAGACACACACTTACACCAAGTAACAAAGACATACAATGATACCAAGTAACACAGACTCACACTTACACCAAGTAACACAGACACACACTTACACCAAGTAACAAAGACATGCACTGACACCAAGTAACAAAGAAATACACTTACACCAAGTAACACAGACATACACTGACACCAAGTAACAAAGACATACACTGTTACCCTGTAACACAGACACACACTTACACCAAGTAACAAAGACATACACTGATACCAAGTAACACAGACACACACTTACACCACGTAACACAGACATACACTGACACCAAGTAACAAAGACATACACTGATACCAAGTAACACAGACACACACTGGGCGGCACATTGGCACATTGGTTGGCAGCCTCACAGCTCCAGGGACCCGGGCTCGATTCTGGGTACTGCCTGTGCGGAGTTTGCAAGTTCCCCCTGTGTCTGCGGGGTTTCCTCCGTGTGCTCCGGTTTCCTCCAACATGCCAAAGACTTGCAGGTTGATAGGTTAATTGGCCATCGTAAATTGCCCCGAGTATAGGTAGGTGGTCGTGAAATATATAGGGACAGGTGAGGATGTGATAGGAATACGGGATTAGTGTAGGATTAGTATAAATGGGTGGTTGATGGTCGGCACAGACTCGGTTGGCCGAAGGGCCTGTTTCAGTGCTGTATCACTAAACTAAATACTGACACTCAGTAACACAAACAAAAACACACTGACACCCAGTAACATAGAGAAACACTGATACACAGTAACAAAGACATACACTGACACCCAGTAACAAAGACATACACTGACACCGAGTCACAAAGACAAACACTGATAACCAGTAACACAGACACACACTTACACCAAGTAACAAAGACATACACATACACCAAGTAACAAAGACATACACTGACACCAAGTAACAAAGACATACACCGATACCCAGTAACACAGACACACACTTACACCAAGTAACAGAGACAGACACTGACACCAAGTAACAAAGACATACACTGATACCCAGAAACACAGACACAAACTTACACCAAGTAACAAAGTCATACACTAACACCAAGTCACAAAGACACACACTGACACCCAGTAACAAAGACATACACTGACACCAAGTATTTTGACCCACATTGACACCAAGTAACAATGACATAAACTGATACCCAGTAACACAGACACACAATTACACCAAGTAAAACAGACACGCACTGACACCAAGTAACAAAGACATACACTGATACCCAGTAACACAGACACACACTGACACCAATTAACAAAGACAGACACTGATACCCAGTAACACAGACACACACTTACACCAAGTAACAAAGACATACCCTGACATCAAGTAACAAAGACATAAACTGACATCCAGTAACACAGACACACACGGACACCAAGTAACAAAGACACACACTTACACCAAGTAACAAAGACACACACTGACACCCAGTAACACAGACACACACTTACACCAAGTAACAAAGACATACACTGACACCAAGTAACAAAGACATACACTGATACCCAGTAACACAGACACACACCGACACCAAGTAACAAAGACATGCACTGATACCCAGTAACACAGACACACACGTACACCAAGTAGCACAGACATACACTGACACCAAGTAACAAAGACATACACTAATACCCAGTAACACAGACACACACTTACACCAAGTAACAAAGACAGACGCTGATACCCAGTAACACAGACACACACTTACACCAAGTAACAAAGACATACACTGACACCAAGTAACAAAGACATAAACTGACACCCAGTAACACAGACACACACGGACACCAAGTAGCAAAGACACACACTTACACCAAGTAACACAGACACACACTGACACCCAGTAACACAGACACACACTTACACCAAGTAACAAAGACATGCACTGACACTCAGTAACAAAGACATACACTGACACCAAGTATTTTGACACACATTGACACCAAGTAACAATGAAATACACTGATACCCAGTAACACAGACACACAATTACACCAAGTAATACAGACATGCACTGATACCAAGTAAAAAAGACATACACTGATACCCAGTAACATAGACACACACTGACACCAATTAACAAAGACAGACACTGATACCCAGTAACACAGACACACACTTACACCAAGTAACAAAGACATACCCTGACATCAAGTAACAAAGACATAAACTGACACCTAGTAACACAGGCACACACGGACACCAAGTAACAAAGACATGCACTGATACCCAGTAACACAGACACACACGTACACCAAGTAGCACAGACATACACTGACACCAAGTAACAAAGACATACACTGATACCCAGTAACACAGACACACACTTACACCAAGTAACAAAGACAGACGCTGATACCCAGTAACACAGACACACACTTACACCAAGTAACAAAGACATACACTGACACCAAGTAACAAAGACATAAACTGACACCCAGTAACATAGACACACACGGACACCAAGCAGCAAAGACACACACTTACACCAAGTAACACAGACACACACTGACACCCAGTAACACAGACACACACTTACACCAAGTAACAAAGACATGCACTGACACCCAGTAACAAAGACATACACTGACACCAAGTATTTTGACACACATTGACACCAAGTAACAATGACATACACTGATACCCAGTAACACAGACACACACTTACACCACGTAACAAAGACATACACTGACACCAAGTCACAAAGACACACACTGACACCCAGTAACAAAGACATACACTGACACCAAGTCACAAAGACATACACTGATACCCAGTAACACAGACACACAATTACACGAAGTAACAAAGACATGCACTGACACCAAGTAAAAAAGACATACACTGATTGCCAGTAACATAGACACACACTTACACCAAGTAACAAAGATATACCCTGACATCAAGTAACAAAGACATAAACTGACACACCGTAACACAGGCACACACGGACACCAAGTAACAAAGACACACACTTACACCAAGTAACAAAGACATACACTGATACCCAGCAACACAGACACACACTTACACCAATTAACATAGACAGACACTTACACCAAGTAACACAGACATACACTCACACCAAGTAACAAAGACATACAATTAGAACAAGTAACAAAGACACACACTTACACCAAGTAACACAGACACACACTGACACCAAGTAACAAAGACACTCACTGTTACCCAGTAACACAGATACACACTTACACCAAGTGACAAAGACATACACTGATACCAAGTAACACAGACAAACACTTACACCAAGTAACACAAACACTCACTTACACCAAGTCACAAAGACATACACTGACACCAAGTAACAAAGACATACAATTACACCAAGTAACAAAGACACACACTTACACCAAGTAACACAGACATACACTGACACTAAGTAACAAAGACATAAACTGTTACCCAGTAACACAGACACACACTTACACCAAGTAACAAAGACATACAATGATACCAAGTAACACAGACTCACATTTACACCAAGTAACACAGACACACACTTGCACCAAGTAACAAAGACATACGCTGACACCAAGTAACAAAGACATACAGTTACACCAAGTAACACAGACATACACTGACATCAAGTAACAAAGACATACAATTACACCAAGTAACAAAGACACACACTTAAACCAAGTAACACAGACATACACTGTCACCATGTATCAAAGACATTCACTGATACCCAGTAACACAGACACACACTTAAACCAAGTAACAAAGACATACACTGAAACCAAGTCACAAAGACATACACTGACACCAAGTCACAAAGACAGACACTGACACACAGTAACAAAGACAAACACTGACGCCAAGTCACAAAGACATCCACTGACACCAAGTAACAAAGACACACACTTACACCAAGTAACACAGACATACAATGACACCAAGTAACAAAGACATACAATTACACCAAGTAACAAAGACACACACTTGCACCAAGTAACACAGACATACACTAACACCAAGTAACAAAGACATACACTCTTACCCTGTAACACAGACACACACTTACACCAAGTAACAAAGACATACACTGATACCAAGTAACACAGACACACACTTACACCACGTAACACAGACATACACTGACACCAAGTAACAAAGACATACACTGATACCAAGTAACACAGACACACACTGGGCGACTCATTGGCACAGTGGTTAGCAGCCTCACAGCTCCAGGGACCCGGGCTCGATTCTTTGTACTGCCTGTGCGGAGTTTGCAAGTTCCCCCTGTGTCTGCGTGGGTTTCCTCCGGGTGCTCCGGTTTCCTCCCACATGCCAAAGACTTGCAGGTTGATAGGTTAATTGGCCATCATAAATTGCCCCGAGTATAGGTAGGTGGTAGGGAAATATATAGGGACAGGTGGGGATTTGATAGGAAAACGGGATTTGTGTAGGATTAGTATAAATGGGTGGTTGATGGTCGGCACAGACTCGGTTGGCCGAAGGGCCTGTTTCAGTGCTGTATCACTAAACTAAATCCTGACCCCCAGTAACACAAACAAACACACACTGACACACAGTAACATAGAGAAACACTGATACACAGTAACAAAGACATACACTGACACACAGACACACACTGTCACCAAGTAACAAAGACATACACTGACACCCAGTAACAAAGACATACACAGACACCGAGTCACAAAGAAATACACTGATAACCAGTAACACAGACACACACTTACACCAAGTAACAAAGACATACACTGACACCAAGTAACAAAGACATACACATACACCAAGTAACAAAGACATACACTGACACCAAGTAACAAAGACATACACCGATACCCAGTAACACAGACACACACTTACACCAAGTAACAGAGACAGACACTGACACCAAGTAACAAAGACATACACTGATACCCAGAAACACAGACACACACTTACACCAAGTAACAAAGTCATACACTGACACCAAGTCACAAAGACACACACTGACACCCAGTAAAAAAGACATATACTGACACCAAGTATTTTGACACACATTGACACCAAGTAACAATGACATAAACTGATACCCAGGAACACAGACACACTATTACACCAAGTAACACAGACATGCACTGACACCAAGTAACAAAGACATACACTGATACCCAGTAACACAGACACACACTGACACCAATTAACAAAGACAGACACTGATACCCAGTAACACAGACACACACTTACACCAAGTAACAAAGACATACCCTGACATCAAGTAACAAAGACATAAACTGACACCCAGTAACACAGACACACACGGACACCAAGTAACAAAGACACACACTTTCACCAAGTAACACAGACACACACTGACACCCAGTAACACAGACACACACTTACACCAAGTAACAAAGGCATACACTGACACCAAGTAACAAAGACAGACACTGATACCCAGTAACACAGACACACACCTACACCAAGTAACAAAGACATGCACTGATACCCAGTAACACAGACACACACGTACACCAAGTAGCACAGCCATACACTGACACCAAGTAACAAAGACATACACTGATACCCAGTAACACAGACACACACTTACACCAAGTAACAAAGACAGACGCTGATACCCAGTAACACAGACACACACTTACACCAAGTAACAAAGACATACACTGACACCAAGTAACAAAGACATAAACTGACACCCAGTAACACAGACACACACTGACACCCAGTAACACAGACACACACTTACACCAAGTAACAAAGACATGCACTGACACCCAGTAACAAAGACATACAATGACACCAAGTATTTTGACACACATTGACACCAAATATCAATGACATACACTGATACCCAGTAACACAGACACACACTTACACCACGTAACAAAGACATACACTGACACCAAGTCACAAAGATACACACTGACACCCAGTAACAAAGACATACACTGACACCAAGTCACAAAGACATACACTGATGCCCAGCAACACAGACACACAATTACACCAAGTAACACAGACATGCACTGATACCAAGTAAAAAAGACATACACTGATACCCAGTAACAAAGACACACACTTACACCAAGTAACAAAGACATACCCTGACATCAATTAACAAAGACATAAACTGACACCCAGTAACACAGACACACACGGACACCAAGTAACAAAGACACACACTTACACCAAGTAACACAGACACACACTGACACCCAGTAACACAGACACACACTTACACCAAGTAACAAAGACATACACTGACACCAAGTAACAAAGGCATACACTGATACCCAGTAACACAGACACACACTTACACCAAGTAACAAAGACATACCCTGACATCAAGTAACAAAGACATAAACTGACACCCAGTAACACAGACACACACGGACACCAAGTAACAAAGACACACACTTACACCAAGTAACACAGACACACACTGACACCCAGTAACACAGACACACACTTACACCAAGTAACAAAGACATACACTGACACCAAGTAACAAAGACATACACTGATACCCAGTAACACAGACACACACTTACACCAAGTAACAAAGACATACCCTGACATCAAGTAACAAAGACATAAACTGACATCCAGTAACACAGTCACACACGGACACCAAGTAACAAAGACACACACCTACACCAAGTAACAAAGACATGCACTGATACCCAGTAACACAGACACACACTTACACCAAGTAGCACAGACATAAACTGACAGCAAGTAACAAAGACATACACTGATACCCAGTAACAGAGACACACACTTACACCAAGTAACAAAGACAGACGCTGATACCCAGTAACACAGACACACACTTACACCAAGTAACAAAGACATATACTGACATCAAGTAACAAAGACATAAACTGACACCCAGTAACACAGACACACACTTACACCAAGTAACAAAGACATACACTGTCACCAAGTAACAAAGACATACACTTACACCAAGTAACAAAGACATACACTGACACCAAGTAACAAAGACAGACACTGATACCCAGTAACACAGACACACACTTACACCAAGTAACACAGACACACACGGACACCAAGTAACAAAGACACACACTTACACCAAGTAACACAGACACACACTTACAGCAAGTAAAACAAACACACACTTACACCAAGTCACAAAGACATACACTGACACCAAGTAACAAAGACATACACTGACACCAAGTAACACAGACACACACTTACAGCAAGTAAAACAAACAAACACTTACACCAAGTCACAAAGACATACACTGACACCAAGTAGCAAAGTCACACACTTACACCAAGTAACACAGACATAGACTGACACCAAGTAACAAAGACATACCCTGACATCAAGTAACAAAGACATAAACTGACACCCAGTAACACAGACACACACGGACACCAAGTAACAAAGACACACACTTTCACCAAGTAACACAGACACACACTGACACCCAGTAACACAGACACACACTTACACCAAGTAACAAAGGCATACACTGACACCAAGTAACAAAGACAGACACTGATACCCAGTAACAAAGACACACACCTACACCAAGTAACAAAGACATGCACTGATACCCAGTAACACAGACACACACGTACACCAAGTAGCACAGCCATACACTGACACCAAGTAACAAAGACATACACTGATACCCAGTAACACAGACACACACTTACACCAAGTAACAAAGACAGACGCTGATACCCAGTAACACAGACACACACTTACACCAAGTAACAAAGACATACACTGACACCAAGTAACAAAGACATAAACTGACACCCAGTAACACAGACACACACTGACACCCAGTAACACAGACACACACTTACACCAAGTAACAAAGACATGCACTGACACCCAGTAACAAAGACATACACTGACACCAAGTATTTTGACACACATTGACACCAAATATCAATGACATACACTGATACCCAGTAACACAGACACACACTTACACCACGTAACAAAGACATACACATACACCAAGTCACAAAGATACACACTGACACCCAGTAACAAAGACATACACTGACACCAAGTCACAAAGACATACACTGATACCCAGTAACACAGACACACAATTACACCAAGTAACACAGACATGCACTGATACCAAGTAAAAAAGACATACACTGATACCCAGTAACATAGACACAAACTTACACCAAGTAACAAAGACATACCCTGACATCAAGTAACAAAGACATAAACTGATACCCAGTAACACAGACACACATGGACACCAAGTAACAAAGACACACACTTACACCAAGTAACACAGACACACACTGACACCCAGTAACACAGACACACACTTACACCAAGTAACAAAGACATACACTGACACCAAGTAACAAAGGCATACACTGATACCCAGTAACACAGACACACACTTACACCAAGTAACAAAGACATACCCTGACATCAAGTAACAAAGACATAAACTGACATCCAGTAACACAGTCACACACGGACACCAAGTAACAAAGACACACACCTACACCAAGTAACAAAGACATGCACTGATACCCAGTAACACAGACACACACTTACACCAAGTAGCACAGACATAAACTGACAGCAAGTAACAAAGACATACACTGATACCCAGTAACAGAGACACACACTTACACCAAGTAACAAAGACAGACGCTGATACCCAGTAACACAGACACACACTTACACCAAGTAACAAAGACATATACTGACATCAAGTAACAAAGACATAAACTGACACCCAGTAACACAGACACACACTTACACCAAGTAACAAAGACATACACTGTCACCAAGTAACAAAGACATACACTTACACCAAGTAACAAAGACATACACTGACACCAAGTAACAAAGACAGACACTGATACCCAGTAACACAGACACACACTTACACCAAGTAACACAGACACACACGGACACCAAGTAACAAAGACACACACTTACACCAAGTAACACAGACACACACTTACAGCAAGTAAAACAAACACACACTTACACCAAGTCACAAAGACATACACTGACACCAAGTAACAAAGACATACACTGACACCAAGTAACACAGACACACACTTACAGCAAGTAAAACAAACACACACTTACACCAAGTCACAAAGACATACACTGACACCAAGTAGCAAAGTCACACACTTACACCAAGTAACACAGACATAGACTGACACCAAGTAACAAAGACATATACTTACACCAAGTAACACAGTCAAACACTGACACCAAGTAACAAAGACATACACTGATACCCAGCAACACAGACACACGCTTACACCAAGTAACAAAGACAGACACTGATACCCAGTAACACAGGCACACACTTACACCAAGTGACAAAGACATACACTGACACCCAGTGACAAAGTCATACACTTACACCCAGTAACACAGACACACACGGACACCAAGTAATAAAGACACACACTTACACCAAGTAACACAGACACACACTGACACCCAGTAACACAGACACACACTGACACCCAGTAACACAGACACACACTTACACCAAGTAACAAAGACATGCACTGACACCAAGGAACAAAGACATACATTGATACCCAGTAACACAGGCACACACTTACACCAAGTAACACAGACATCGACTGACACCAAGTAACAAAGACATACACTGACACCAAGTAACAAAGACATACAGTTACAAAGAACAAAGAACAAATAACAAAGATAATTGCAGCACAGGAACAGGCCCTTCAGCCCTCCAAGCCTGCGCCGATCCAGATCCTCTCTCTAAACATGTCGCCTATTTTCTAAGGTTCTGTATCTCTTTTCTTCCTGCCCATTCATGTATCTGTCTAGATACATCTTAAAAGACTCCATCGTGTCCGCATCTACCACCTCCGCTGGCAATGCGTTCCAGGTGCCCACCACCCTCTGCGTAAAGAACATTCCACGCATGTCCCCCCTAAACTTTTCCCCTTTCACTTTGAACTCGTGTCCTCTAGTAATTGAAACCCCCACTCTGGGAAAAAGCCTCTTGCTATCCACCCTGTCTATACCTCTCATGATTTTGTACACCTCAATCAGGTCCCCCCTCAACCTCCGTCTTTCTAATGAAAAATAATCCTAATCTACTCAACCTCTCTTCATAGCTAGCGCCCTCCATACCAGGCAACATCCTGGTGAACCTCCTCTGCACCCTCTCCAAAGCATCCACATCCTTTTGATAATGTGGCGAGCAGAACTGTACGCAGTATTCCAAATGTGGCCGAACCAAAGTCCTATACAACTGTAACATGACCTGCCAACTCTTGTACTCAATGCCCCGTCCGATGAAGGAAAGCATGCCGTATGCCTTCTTGACCACTCTTTTTACCTGCGTTGCCACCTTCAGGGAACAGTGGACCTGAACACCCAAATCTCTCTGGACATCAATTTTCCCCAGGACCTTTCCATTTACTGTATAGTTCACTCTTGAATTGGATCTTCCAAAATGCATCACCTCGCATTTGCCCTGATTGAACTCCATCTGCCATTTCTCTGCCCAACTCTCCAATCTATCTATATTCTGCTGTATTCTCTGACAGTCCCCTTCACTATCTGCTACTCCACCAATCTTAGTGTCGTCTGCAAATTTGCTAATCAGTCCACCTATACTTTCCTCCAAATCATTAATGTATATCACAAACAACAGTGGTCCCAGCACGGATCCCTGTGGAAAACCACTGGTCACACGTCTCCACTTTGAGAAACTCCCTTCTACTGCTACTCTCTGTCTCCTTTTGCCCAGCCAGTTCTTTATCCATCTAGCTAGTACACCTTGGACCCCAAGCGCCTTCACTTTCTCCATCAGCCTGCCATGGGGAACCTTATCAAACGCCTTACTGAAGTCCATGTATATGACATCGACAGCCCTTCCCTCATCAATCAACTTTGTCACTTCCTCAAAGAATTCTATTAAGTTGGTAAGACATGACCTTCCCTGCACAAAACCATGTTGCCTATCACTGATGAGCCCATTTTCTTCCAAATGGGAATAGATCCTATCCCTCAGTATCTTCTCCAGCAGCTTCCCTACCACTGACGTCAGGCTCACCGGTCTATAATTACCTGGATTATCCCTGCTACCCTTCTTAAACAAGGGGACAACATTAGCAATTCTCCAGTCCTCCGGGACCTCACCCGTATTTAAGGATGCTGCAAAGATATCTGTTAAGGCCCCAGCTATTTCCTCTCTCGCTTCCCTCAGTAACCTGGGATGGATCCCATCCGGACCTGGGGACTTGTCCACCTTAATGCCCTTTAGAATACCCAACACTTCCTCCCTCCTTATGCCGACTTGACCTCGAGTAATCAAACATCTGTTCCTAACCTCAACATCCGTCATGTCCCTCTCCTCGGTGAATACCGATGCAAAGTACTCGTTTAGAATCTCACCCATTTTCTCTGAGTCCAAGCATAACATTCCTCCTTTGTCCTTTAGTGGGCCAATCCTTTCTCTAGTTACCCTCTTTCTCCTTATATATGAATAAAAAGCTTTGGGATTTTCCTTAACCCTGTTTGCTAAAGATATTTCATGACCCCTTTTAGCCCTCTTAATTCCTCGTTTCAGATTGGTCCTACATTCCCGATATTCTTTCAAAGCTTCGTCTTTCATCAGCCGCCTAGCCCTTATGTATGCTTCCTTTTTCCTCTTAGCTAGTCTCACAATTTCACCTGTCATCCATGGTTCCCTAATCTTGCCATTTCTATCCCTCATTTTCACAGGAACATGTCTCTCCTGCACGCAACTCAACCTCTCTTTAAAAGCGTCCCACATATCACATGTGGATTTACCTTCAAACAGCTGCTCCTAATCTACATTTCCCAGCTCCTGCCGAATTTTGGTATAGTTGGCCTTCCCCCAATTTAGCACTCTTCCTTTAGGACCACTCTCGTCTTTGTCCATGAGTATTTTAAAGCTTACGGAATTGTGATCACTATTCCCAAAGTAGTCCCCTACTGAAACTTCAACAACCTGGCCGGGCTCATTCCCCAACACCAGGTCCAGTATGGCCCTTTCCCGAGTTGGACTATTTACATACTGCTCTAGAAAACCGTCCTGGATGCTCCTTACAAATTCTGCTCCATCTGGACCTCTATCACTAAGCAAATCCCAGTCAATGTTGGGAAAATTAGAATCTCCTATCACCACCACCCTGTTGCTCCTACATCTTTCCATAATCTGTTTACATATTTGTACCTCTATCTCACGCTCGCTGTTGGGAGGCCTGTAGTACAGCCCCAACATTGTTACCGCACCCTTCCTATTTCTGAGTTCTGTCCATATTGCCTCACTGCTCGAGTCCTCCATAGTGCCCTCCTTCAGCACAGCTGTGATATCCTCTTTGACCAGTAATGCAACTCCTCCACCCCTTTTACCTCCCTCTCTATCCCGCCTGAAGCATCGATATCCTGGGATATTTAGTTGCCAATCATGCCCTTCCCGCAACCAAGTCTCAGTAATCGCAATAACATCATACTCCCAGGTACTAATCCAAGCCCTAAGTTCATCTGCCTTACCTACTACACTTCTTGCATTAAAACAAATGCACCTCAGACCACCAGTCCCTTTATATTCATCATCTGCTCCCTGCCTGCTCTTCCCCTTAGTCACACTGACTTCATTATCTAGTTCCTTACAGGCTTTTGTTACTACCTCCTTACTGTCAACTGACCTCAATTGGTTCCCATCCCCCTGCCACATTAGTTTAAACCCTCCCCAACAGCGTTAGCAAAAGCACCTCCAAGGACATTGGTTCCAGTCCGGCCCAGGTGTAGACCGTCCAATTTGTAATCGTCCCACCTCCCCCAGAACCGGTCCATATGTCCCAAAAATCTGAACCCCTCCTTCCTGCACCATCTCTCAAGCCACGCATTCATCCTGACTATTCTTTCATTTTTACTCTGACTATCTGAGATTACTACCTCTGAGGTCCTACTTTTTAACTTGGCTCCTAACTCCCTAAACTCTGCTTGTAGGACCTCATCCCGTTTTTTACCTATATCATTAGTGCTTATGTGCACAATGACAACTGGCTGTTCACCCTCCCCCTTTAGAATGTTCTGCAGCCGATCTGAGACGTCCTGACCCGTGCACCTGGGAGGCAACATACCATTCGGGAGCCTCGTTTTCGACCACAGAACCGCCTATCTACTCCCCTTACAATCGAATCCCTACGACTATAGCCCTTCCACTCTTTTTCCCGCCCTTCTGAACAGCAGAGCCAGCCACGGTGCCATGGACCTGGCTACTGCTGCCTTCCCCTGGTGAAACATCTCCCTCAACAGTATCCAAAACGGTATACTTGTTTTGGAGGGAGATGACCGCAGGGGACTCCTGCGCTGCCTTCCTGCTCTTTCTCTGCCTTTTGGTCACCCATTCCCTTTCTCCCTCAGCAATCCTAATCTGCGGTGTGACCAATTCACTAAATGTGTTATCCACGACCTCCTCAGCATCGCGCATGCTCCAAAGTGAGTCCATCCGCAGCTCGACAGCCGTCATGCGGTCGAACAAGAGCTGCAGCTGGACACACCTCCTGCACGTGAAGGAGTCAGGGTCATCAGCCATGTCCCTGAGCTCCCACATTGAGCAAGAGGAGCATGATACGGGTCTGAGATCTCCTGCCATTTTTAATCTTAAGTTTAGACTTAGTTAAATGAAAAAGGAACGAAAAGTTTTTACCAATCACAATAAAACCAGAGAAATCGAAAAAGCCTGACCTTATAAACACCCCACCGAGTCCTTTTTTTTTGGTTCGAGGAGGAGGGCGGGTGGGAGACACTACAAGTGTGGTGTCTCGGGTTCAGAAACCGCCCAAATATATAGTGTTTTACTTACCCAGCAGCCCCCTGGCCTCCGCCGAAAAACAAAAGGAAATTAAATTTACTTTCAAACTGACTTTCCCAGCTGCTCACTCGCTCACACTCTGCTCCCGAAGAAGCTGCTGCACTGAAAGACAGACACTGATACCCAGTAACAAAGACACACACTTCCACCAATTAACAAAGACATACACTGACACCAAGTAACAAAGACACACACTTACACCAAGTAACCCAGACATACACTGAAACCAATTAACAAAGACAGACAATTACACCAAGTAACAAAGACATACACTTACACCAAGTATTTTGACATGCACTGACACCAAGTAACAACGACATGCACTGATACCCAGGAACACAGACACACACTTACAACAAATAACAAAGACATAAACTGAAACCAAGTCACAAAGACACACACTGACACCCAGTAACAAAGACATACACTGAAACCAAGTCACAAAGACATACACAGATACCCAGTAACACAGACACACACTTGCACTAAGTAACACAGACATACACTGACACCAAGTAACAAAGACATACACTGATACCCAGTAACACAGACACACACTGACACCAATTAACAAAGACAGACACTGATACCCAGTAACACAGACACACACTTCCACCAAGTAACACAGACACTCACTGACACCCATTAACACAGACACACACTTACACCAAGTAACAAAGACATAAACTGACACCAAGTAACAAAGACATACACTTGCACCAATTAACAAAGACATACACTGACACCAAGTAACCAAGACATGCACTGATACCCTGTAACACAGACACAAACTTTCAACAAGTGACAAAGACACACACTTACACCAAGTAACACAGATATACACTGACACCAAGTAACAAAGACATACACTGGTACCCAGTAACACAGACACACACTTACACCAAGTAACAAAGACAGACACTGATACCCAGTAACACAAACACACACTTACACCAAGTAACAAAGACATACACTGACACCAAGTAACAAAGACATAAACTGACACCCAGTAACACAGACTCACACGGACACCAAGTAACAAAGACGCACACTTACACCAAGTAACACAGACACACACTGACACCCAGTAACACAGACACAAACTTACACCAAGTAACAAAGACATACACTGACACCAAATAACAAAGACATACACTGACACCCAGTAACACAGACACACACTTACACCAAGTAACACAGACATACACTGACACCAAGTAACAAAGACATACACTGACACCAAGTAACACAGACACACACTGACACCCAGTAACACAGACACACACTTACACCAAGTAACAAAGACATACAATGATACCCAGTAACACAGACACAAACTTACACCAAGTAACACAGACATACACTGACACCAAGTAACAAAGACATACACTGATACCCAGTAACACAGAAACACACTTCCACCAAGTAACAAAGACATACACTGACACCCAGTAACAAAGACAGACACTGACACCCTGTAACACAGACACACACGGACACCAAGTAACAAAGACACACACTTACACCAAGTAACACAGACACACACTTACACCGACTAACACAAACAAACACACTGACACCAAGTGACACAGACATACACTGACACCAAGTAACAAAGACATCCACTGACACCAAGTAACACAGACACACACTTACACCAAGTAACACAAACACACACTTACACCAAGTCACAGAGACAGACACTGACACCAAGTAACAAAGACACACACTTACACCAAGTAACACAGACATAGACTGACACCAAGTAACAAAGACATACACTTGCACCAAGTAACACAGACATACACTGACACCAAGTCACAAAGACACACACTGACACCGAGTAACAAAGACATAAACTGACACCAAGTCACAAAGACATACACTGATACCCAGTAACACAGACACACACTTAAACAGGTAACACAGACATACACTGACACCAAGTAACAAAGACATTCATTGACTCCAAGTAACACAGACACACACTGACACCCAGTAACACAGACACACACTTACACTAAGTAACAAAGACATACACTGACACCAAGTAACAAAGACATACACTTGCACCAATTAACAAAGACATGCACTGACACCAAGTAACCAAGACATGCACTGATACCCTGTAACACAGACACAAACTTACAACAAGTGACAAAGACATACACTGATACCCAGTAACACAGACACACGCTTACACCAAGTAACACAGATATACACTGACACCAAGTAACAAAGACATACACTGGTACCCAGTAACACAGACACACACTTACACCAAGTAACAAAGACAGACACTGATACCCAGTAACACAGACACACACTTACACCAAGTAACAAAGACATAAACTGACACCCAGTAACAAAGACATAAACTGACACCCAGTAACACAGACACACACGGACACCAAGTAACAAAGACACACACTTACACCAAGTAACACAGACACACACTGACACCAGTAACAAAGGCACACACTTACACCAAGTAACACAGACATACACTGACACCAAGTAACAAAGACATACACTGACACCAAGTAACACAGACACACACTGAAACCCAGTAACACAGACACACACTTACACCAATTAACAAAGACATACACTGATACCCAGTAACACAGACACACACTTACACCAAGTAACACAGACGTACACTGACACCAAGTAACAAAGACATACACTGATACCCAGTAACACAGACACACACTTACACCAAGTAACAAAGACAGGCACTGATACCCAGTAACACAGGAACACACACTTACACCAAGTAACAAAGACATAAACTGACACCAAGTAACAAAGACATAAACTGATACCCAGTAACACAGACACACACTTACACCAAGTAACAAAGACATACAATGACACCAAGTAACAAAGACATACACTTACACCAAGTAACAAAGACATATACTGACACCAAGTAACAAAGACATACACTGATACCCAGTAACACAGACACACACTTACACCAAGTAACACAGACATACACTGACACAAAGTAACCGAGACACACACTGACACCCAGTAACACAGACATACACTTACACCAAATAACACAGACTGACACTGACACCAAATAACAAAGACATACACTGATACCCAGTAACACAGACACACACTTACACCAAGTAACAAAGACAGACACTGATACCCAGTAACACAGACACACACTTACACCAAGTAACAAAGACATACACTGACACCAAGTAACAAAGACATACACTGAAACACTGTAACAAAGACAGACACTGACACCAAGTCACAAAGACATACACTGATACCCAGTAACACAGACACACACTTACACCAAGTAACACAGACATACACTGACACCATGTAACAAAGACATACACTGACACCAAGTAACACAGACACACACTGACACCCAGTAACACAGACACAGACTTACACCAAGTAACAAAGACATACACTGACACCAAGTAACAAAGACATACACTTACACCGAGTAACACAGACATACACTGACACCAAGTAACAAAGACATACACTGATACCCAGCAACACAGACACACACTTACACCAAGTAACACAGACATACACTGACACAAAGTAACAAAGACACACACTGACACCCAGTAACACAGACACACACTTACACCAAGTAACAAAGACAGACACTGATACCCAGTAAAACAGTCACACACTTACACCAAGTAACAAAGACATACACTGACACCAAGTAACAAAGACATAAACTGATACCCAGTAACACAGACACACACTTACACCAAGTAACAAAGACATACACTGATACCCATTAACACAGACACACTCTTACACCAAGTAACACAGACATACACTGACACAAAGTAACAAAGACACACACTGACACCCAGTAACAAAGACATACACTGACACCAAGTCACAAAGAGATACACTGATACCCAGTAACACAGACACACACTTACACCAAGTAACAAAGACAGAAACTGATACCCAGTAACACAGACTCACACGGACACCAAGTAACAAAGACTTACACTGACACCAAGTATCAAAGTCATAAACTGACACCCAGTAACACAGACACACACGGACACCAAGTAACAAAGACACAGACTTACACCCAGTAACACAGACACACACTTACACCAAGCAACACAGGCATACACTGACACCAAGTAACAAAGACATACACTGATACCCAGTAACACAGACACACACTTACACCAAGTAACAAAGACAGACACTGATACCCAGTAAAACAGTCACACACTTACACCAAGTAACAAAGACATACACTGACACCAAGTAACAAAGACATAAACTGATACCCAGTAACACAGACACACACTTACACCAAGTAACAAAGACATACACTGATACCCAGTAACACAGACACACTCTTACACCAAGTAACACAGACATACACTGACACAAAGTAACAAAGACACACACTGAGACCCAGTAACAAAGACATACACTGACACCAAGTAACAAAGACAGAAACTGATACCCAGTAACACAGACACACACTTACACCAAGTAACAAAGACTTACACTGACACCAAGTATCAAAGTCATAAACTGACACCCAGTAACACAGACACACACGGACACCAAGTAACAAAGACACAGACTTACACCAAGTAACACAGACACAGACTGACACCCAGTAACACAGACACACACTTACACCAAGTAACAAAGACATACAATGACACCAAGTAACAAAGACATACACTTACACCAAGTAACAAAGACATACACTGACACCAAGTAACAAAGACATCCACTGATACACAGTAACACAGACACACACTTACAACAAGTAACAAAGACATACACTGATACCCAGTAACACAGACACACACTTACACCAAGTAACACAGTCATACACTGACACCAAGTAACAAAGACATACACTGATACCCAGTAACACAGACGCACACTTACACCAAGTAACAAAGACAGACACTGATACCCAGTAACACAGACACACACTTACACCAAGTAACAAAGACATACACTGACACCAAGTAACAAAGACATAACCTGATACCCAGTAACACAGACACACACTTACAAGAAGTAACAAAGACATACACTGATACCCATTAACACATACACACACTTACATCAAGTAACACAGACATACACTACACAAAGTAACAAAGACACACACTGACACCCAGTAACAAACACATACACTGACACCAAGTCACAAAGACATACACTGATACCCAGAATCACAGACACACACTTACACCAAGTAACACAGACATACACTGACACCAAGTAACAAAGACATACACTGACACCAAGTAACACAGACACACACTGACACCCAGTAACACAGACACAGACTTACACCCAGGAACACAGACACACACTTACACCAAGTAACAAAGACATACAATGACACCAAGTAACAAAGACATACACTTACACCAAGTAACAAAGACATACACTGACACCAAGTAACAAAGACATACACTGATACACAGTAACACAGACACACACTTACACCAAGTAACAAAGACATACACTGATACCCAGTCACACAGACACACACTTACACCAAGTAACACAGACATGCACTGACACCAAGTAACAAAGACATATACTGATACCCAGTAACACAGACACACACTTACACCAAGGACCAAAGACAGACACTGATACCCAGTAACACAGACACACACTTACACCAAGTAACAAAGACATACGCTGACAGCAAGTAACCAAGAAATAAACTGACACCCAGTAACACAGACACACACGGACACCAAGCAACAAAGACACACACTTACACCAAGTAACACAGACACACACTGACACCCAGTAACACAGACACACACTTACACCAAGTAACAAAGACATACACTGACACCAAGTAACAAAGACATACACTTACACCAAGTAACAAAGACATACACTGACACCAAGTAACAAAGACATACACTGATACCCAGTAACACAATCACACACTTTCACCAAGTAACAAAGACATACACTGATACCCAGTAACACAGACACACACTTTGACCAAGTAACACAGACACACACTGACACCCAGTAACACAGACACAGACTTACACCCAGGAACACAGACACACACTTACACCAAGTAACAAAGACATACAATGACACCAAGTAACAAAGACATACACTTACACCAAGTAACAAAGACATACACTGACACCAAGTAACAAAGACATCCACTGATACACAGTAACACAGACACACACTTACAACAAGTAACAAAGACATACACTGATACCCAGTAACACAGACACACACTTACACCAAGTAACACAGTCATACACTGACACCAAGTAACAAAGACATACACTGATACCCAGTAACACAGACGCACACTTACACCAAGTAACAAAGACAGACACTGATACCCAGTAACACAGACACACACTTACACCAAGTATCAAAGACATACACTGACACCAAGTAACAAAGACATAACCTGATACCCAGTAACACAGACACACACTTACAAGAAGTAACAAAGACATACACTGATACCCATTAACACATACACACACTTACATCAAGTAACACAGACATACACTACACAAAGTAACAAAGACACACACTGACACCCAGTAACAAACACATACACTGACACCAAGTCACAAAGACATACACTGATACCCAGAATCACAGACACACACTTACACCAAGTAACACAGACATACACTGACACCAAGTAACAAAGACATACACTGACACCAAGTAACACAGACACACACTGACACCCAGTAACACAGACACAGACTTACACCCAGGAACACAGACACACACTTACACCAAGTAACAAAGACATACAATGACACCAAGTAACAAAGACATACACTTACACCAAGTAACAAAGACATACACTGACACCAAGTAACAAAGACATACACTGATACACAGTAACACAGACACACACTTACACCAAGTAACAAAGACATACACTGATACCCAGTCACACAGACACACACTTACACCAAGTAACACAGACATGCACTGACACCAAGTAACAAAGACATATACTGATACCCAGTAACACAGACACACACTTACACCAAGGACCAAAGACAGACACTGATACCCAGTAACACAGACACACACTTACACCAAGTAACAAAGACATACGCTGACAGCAAGTAACCAAGAAATAAACTGACACCCAGTAAAACAGACACACACGGACACCAAGCAACAAAGACACACACTTACACCAAGTAACACAGACACACACTGACACCCAGTAACACAGACACACACTTACACCAAGTAACAAAGACATACACTGACACCAAGTAACAAAGACATACACTTACACCAAGTAACAAAGACATACACTGACACCAAGTAACAAAGACATACACTGATACCCAGTAACACAATCACACACTTTCACCAAGTAACAAAGACATACACTGATACCCAGTAACACAGACACACACTTTGACCAAGTAACACAGACACACACTGACACCCAGTAACACAGACACAGACTTACACCCAGGAACACAGACACACACTTACACCAAGTAACAAAGACATACAATGACACCAAGTAACAAAGACATACACTTACACCAAGTAACAAAGACATACACTGACACCAAGTAACAAAGACATCCACTGATACACAGTAACACAGACACACACTTACAACAAGTAACAAAGACATACACTGATACCCAGTAACACAGACACACACTTACACCAAGTAACACAGTCATACACTGACACCAAGTAACAAAGACATACACTGATACCCAGTAACACAGACGCACACTTACACCAAGTAACAAAGACAGACACTGATACCCAGTAACACAGACACACACTTACACCAAGTAACAAAGACATACACTGACACCAAGTAACAAAGACATAACCTGATACCCAGTAACACAGACACACACTTACAAGAAGTAACAAAGACATACACTGATACCCATTAACACATACACACACTTACATCAAGTAACACAGACATACACTACACAAAGTAACAAAGACACACACTGACACCCAGTAACAAACACATACACTGACACCAAGTCACAAAGACATACACTGATACCCAGAATCACAGACACACACTTACACCAAGTAACACAGACATACACTGACACCAAGTAACAAAGACATACACTGACACCAAGTAACACAGACACACACTGACACCCAGTAACACAGACACAGACTTACACCCAGGAACACAGACACACACTTACACCAAGTAACAAAGACATACAATGACACCAAGTAACAAAGACATACACTTACACCAAGTAACAAAGACATACACTGACACCAAGTAACAAAGACATACACTGATACACAGTAACACAGACACACACTTACACCAAGTAACAAAGACATACACTGATACCCAGTCACACAGACACACACTTACACCAAGTAACACAGACATGCACTGACACCAAGTAACAAAGACATATACTGATACCCAGTAACACAGACACACACTTACACCAAGGACCAAAGACAGACACTGATACCCAGTAACACAGACACACACTTACACCAAGTAACAAAGACATACGCTGACAGCAAGTAACCAAGAAATAAACTGACACCCAGTAACACAGACACACACGGACACCAAGCAACAAAGACACACACTTACACCAAGTAACACAGACACACACTGACACCCAGTAACACAGACACACACTTACACCAAGTAACAAAGACATACACTGACACCAAGTAACAAAGACATACACTTACACCAAGTAACAAAGACATACACTGACACCAAGTAACAAAGACATACACTGATACCCAGTAACACAATCACACACTTTCACCAAGTAACAAAGACATACACTGATACCCAGTAACACAGACACACACTTACACCAAGTAACACAGACATACACTGACACCAAGTAACAAAGACATACACTGATACCCAGTAACAGAAGCACACACTGTGGGGGGGGGGGGGGGAATCGGGGGCGGTGGCCACATTGGCGCAGTGGTTAGCACCGCAGCCTCACAGCTCCAGGGACCCGGGTTCGATTCTGGGTACTGCCTGTGCGGAGTTTGCAAGTTCTCCCTGTGTCTGCGTGGGTTTCCTCCGGGTGCTCCAGTTTCCTCCCACATGCCAAAGACTTGCAGGTTGATAGGTTAATTGGCCATCATAAATTGCCCCTAGTATAGGTAGTTGGTAGGGAAATATATATGGACAGGTGGGGATGTGATAGAAATACGGGATTAGTGTAGGATTAGTATAAATGGGTGGTTGATGGTCGGCACAGACTCGGTGGGCCGAAGGGCCTGTTTAAGTGCTGCATCTCTAAACTAAACTAAATACTGACAACTAGTGTCACAGACACACACTGACACCCAGTAACACAAACAAACACACACTAACACCCAGTGACACAGAGAACCACTGATACACAGTAACAAAGACATACACTGACACCAAGTAACACAGACACATACTGACACCCAGTAACAAAGACATACACTGACACCAAGTAACAAAGACATACACTGACACAAAGTAACAAAGACATACACTTACACCAAGTAACAAAGACACACACTTACACCAAGTAACACAGACATACACTGACACCAAGTAACAAAGACATACACTGATACCCAGTAACACAGACACACACTTACACCAAGCAACAAAGACGTACACTGACACCAGGTCACAAAGACACACTCTGACACCCAGCAACAAAGACATACACTGACACCAAGTCACAAAGACATGCACTGATACCCAGTAACACAGACACACACTTACACCAAGTAACAAAGACAGACACTGATACCCAGTAACACAGACACACACTTGCACCAAGCAACAAAGACATACACTGACACACAGGAACAAAGACATACGCTGACACCCAGTAACACAGACACACACGGACACCAAGTAACAAAGACACACACTTGCACCAAGTAACAAAGACACACACTGACACCCAGTAACACAGACACACACTTACACCAAGTAACTTGATGGACCTGATGCAGAAGTGATCTGCAAACAGTTAGAGTGCGGTCCCCTCAGTTCTATCGATTATTATGCTCAGTCATTTGGAGAAGGATCCGGACCCATTTGGCTTGATGGGATGGAATGTATTTCACACGAATCGTTCCTTTGGCAGTGTCAAAAAGAACCGTGGAGTAAACACAACTGTGAACACAGGGAGGATGCTGATGTTGTTTGTTCAGGTAACACAACAAACCTCTAAATGTGCGAGTGTCATTTCAAACATTGGTGTCTGATGCAGTCAGCATGTTTCTCTTCTAAACAGAAGCAAAAGTAACTAAGGAGCAGCAGCACAGATCAAAGTACTGCATTCGAGAATATGATTGTAAACGTGGGCTTTCACCAGATGCTACTTCCTCTTTATTATACCAACTATCTGACATGTACTCCTGTTTTACACTACATCAATAATAACCATTGATTCTCTTTGCCAGATTCTGGACATTGGTTGCGCCTGTTTGGAGGTAACAACAACTGCTCCGGGAGAGTTGAGATATTGTGCAATAACAGCTGGGGCACGGTGTGTGATGACTCCTGGGATATGGCCGATGCCAATGTTGTCTGCAGACAGCTGGATTGTGGTCACGCTCTTTTGGCCCCAGGAGGAGCTACTTTTTCCCAGGGTGACGGTGTTATCTGGCTGGATGAGGTGAAATGCACTGGAAGCGTATCTTCTCTGGCCCAATGTCCTTCTTCATCGCCGGCTCAGTCTGACTGTGATCACAAGGAAGATGCCAGCGTGATTTGTTCTGGTGAGGGTGACAGGGTTTGGAGAGTGGGGTTCGGTTTCATTGTTTTGTTAAATTGACTCACTAGTTCGGGAAATTAAGAACAGTATTTATCGTTTATATGGAAAGTGCTGAAATTTCATCCTCCTGAACTTTTTGTACAATATCCTCCACAGGGCTCGTTTTGCCTCCAATTGCTGTCCCGTCCACATCTGCAGGTACTTACCATTATTAGTATCCTCGCCAGCGTTAGGGTTTGAATTAGTTGAATTGGTATTGTAGTCATTTTCTCAAGATACTATGAGCACTTTCTCACTGACTGGAACATCTTTTCCTCACCGCATATTTCAAATGGTCTGGTTGAAATTCAGCTAATTCCAGATTCTGGCTGTACCTGAACTGTCGTGTTCTCATCAGAAACATGGGGGCACTGTCTCTGTAATTTAGACTGGCTCACACTTCCCTCTGGTGCAATGTGCATCACACATATTGCGGAATGTTCTGCCTGACTCATTGCCTGGAAGCAGTGGATATAATTATTAACTCCCTTTTGTAAATATGTTATCGTGCAAGACGGACTGTGTATGTGTTAAACCTTTCTGTATTGTTGTCATTAAGAACAGGGATATAAAACTACTTCCATCCTAGTTGCAGTCTGCTTCGGAGTCCTACTATTCTGTGTGTTGATCTCACTGATGGTGGTTATACAGAAAAAGTCAATCAGAAGAGGTGAGTTTCATATCTTACCGCGGATCCAACTAAAGATCCCAGATATTGTGTCATATGCATGCAAAACTCTCGTTCCTTGCAGATTTCTATGGACTGTCAAGTGGCCTTGTTAGAAGCACATTATTATTTTTTTGCTGATTTTCTCCATTCAATGTGCTCTGGATTTAGTAAAATGTGACATTTAAAATGGAGAGTGATTTGAAGTGTCCACATTCACTGTGAGAGTTCAGCACATCATACATGAAACTCTGGAAGAATTTACTTATTGTAACAAAGGATCCGGAAGTTTAATTCAACTTTTTAAGCTGTGCATTCAACTATTTATTTGTCTGCTAATCTTCCTTCATCCATTGGTTATCAGTTCCAGCCTTTCAGATTCCGGCTCTGGGCATCCAATATCGAGCTGTCTAACCGTGTCTGACTGTTATTTTGACAGGTGATACTTGTATAGGACCTTCTGTATTCACCAGGGGTGATTCAACATTCCAAAACGACGCTTCCACTCATATTTCACCCTTCCAAATCACTCCTGATTTATTATAAGAAATGGGACGCTTAATAAATGACACTTTTCATAACAATATAAAGTTCCAATAGAAATAGACCTCTCTCTCTAAAGAAAGATTCTATAGCTGGGACAGCATAGGCACCTAGCACTGCCAAGGACCCGACCAGAACAGGCTCTGTAACAAGACAGTCCTAAAGCTGATAAGATCGAGCCTTGTAACCTCACTAGACAGGCAGTCGTTTACAAACGATCACAAGCAGGAGATCAGGTCATAGAGTCATAGATTAATAGAGTTATTCAGCACTGAAACAGTCCCTTCGGCTCAGCGCATCTCTGCGGCCATCAGGCACCTATCTATTCTAATCCCATTTTCCAGCACTTGGCCCATGGTGTTGTATGCGATGGCATTTCAATTGTTCATCTAAATACTTCTGAAATGTTGTGAGGGTTCCTGCCTCTACCACCTCTTCAGTCAATGTGTTCTCGACTCCAACCATCCTCTGGGTGATACTTTTCCCCTCAAATCACCTCGAAATATCCTTCCCCTTACCTTAAAACGATGCCCCCTGGTTGCTGACCCCTGCACTAAGGGAAAAGGTTTCTTCCTATCTATCCTATCAATACCCCTCATAATTTTGTATACCTCAATCATATTCCCTCCTCAGCCTTCTCTTTTCTAAAGAAAGCAACCCCAGCCTTTCCAGTCTCGCTTCATAACTGAAATGCTCCTACCCAGGCAACATCCTGGTGAATCTCCTCTGCACCCTCTCCAGTGCAATCACATCCTTCCTACAGTGCAGTTCCCAGAACTGTGCACAGTACTCCAGCTGTGGCCTAACTAGCGTTTTATGCTGCTCCATCATAACCTTTCTGCTCTTAAATTATTTGCCTTGGCTCATAAAAGCAAGAGTCCCATATTCTTTCCGAACCACCTTATCTTTCTATGCTGCTGCCTTCAGTGATATATGGACAAGTACACCAAGGTCCCTCTGACTCTCTGTACTTCCTATGGTACTACCATCCATTGTATATTCCCTTGCCTTGTTCCTCCACCTAAAATGCATCACCTCACCCTTCACGGGATTAAATTCAATTTGCTGCTCCCTTGCCCATCTTACCAGCCCATCTATGTCGTCCTGTAATTTAAGGCTTTCTTCCTCACTATTTACGACACCACAAGTTTTTGCATCATCTGCAAACTTACTCCTCATACCTCCTATATTCAGGTTTAGATGATTAATGTTCACTACAAACAGCAAGGTTCCCAGCACCGATCCCCGTGGTACATCACTGGTCACAGGCTTGCACTCAATAAAACAACCCTCGACCATTACTCTTTGCTTCCTACCACTCAGCCAATTTTGGATCCAATTTGTCAAATTGCCCTGGATCACATGGGCTCTTACCTTCAAAAGGGAAATATTGAGAGTTCAGGGCTAACATGTTCCCATAGAGTTGAAGGGTTGGACGAACAATTCCAGGGATATTGTGGGTGTCAAGGGATATGGAGGATTGGATAAGGAGCAAAAAGGCGGCTACTGGCAGATTCAGAGCGCTGAAAAACAGCGGACTCCCGCGAGGAGTACAGAAATTATAGGGGGTACTTAAAAATTGAATTCGGAGAGCGAAGAGGGGGCATGCAATAACACTGGTGAGGAAGATCAAGGGAACGCCCAATGCATTTTTTAAAGTATATCAAGGGCAAGAGGATAACCAGGGAAAGAGTGGGACTGATTAGGGATCAAAATGGCCGTCTGCAATGTGCAGGCAGAGGACGTAAATGCGGCTTTAATGGATTACTTTTCCTCTGTGTTCACCATGGAGACGGACGATGTCAGTGTCGAGATCAGGGAACGGTGTTGTGAAGTACTTAAACAAATTAGCATTGAAAGGCAGGAAGTGTTTGTTGTTTTCGCGGGCTTAAAATGGAAAAATCCCCAGGCCCAGATGAGATGTGACCTAGGCTGTTAAGTGAGGTAAGGGAAGATCCAGCAGGGGCTTTGACACACATTTTCAAATCCTCGCTGGCCACAGGAGATGTACCAGAGGATTGAAGGACAGTGAATGTGGTATAATTATTCAAGAAGGGTAGCAGGGGTAAAACAGGTAATTACAGGCAGGTGAATCTAACGTCAGTGCAAGGGAAAATATTGAAAGAATTTTGAGGAACACGATTAATCTCCACTTGGAGAGGCAGGCATTAATCAGGGACAGTCAGCATGGCTTTGTTATTGAGAGATAGTTTCTAACAAACTTGATTGCATTTTTTCCTCAGTCAACACATTTGTCCTCAGTCTGCTGCAGGTGAACATATGGATATGCAGTAAAATTGACACATAGACATGTACGAAAATACACACAACAAAACTACTCCGCATTCACTGTACCCGACTTTGTCCCTTTACTCTCTCCGTCTCTGTGATTTGGATGTGTTCGCAGATAATTTACTGTTAAACGCTCGTGGGTTGCAACTGAACTTTAATCTTCCCACCATCCATCTGACAGGTTCCGTCAAGAGTGGCAAGGGTTCACCGGCTCGTTTATACCAAGCAATTTATGAAGAGATTGGGAATATTCCACCTGGCAAGGATTCCTATCAGATCCGGCGTTCAGGTCTGTGTTTTATATTTCATGCCGAATGTTCACAAGACAAATTTCACTTCCACTTAAATACACCATGTTAGTGGTCAGTTTACTGACTGAACACTGTCAGAAATCCGCTCGATATCCCCAGGTGAAGGAATCATATCACAGTGCGAGTGTGTCTCAATCTGTGCGGATAGCAAGATTAGCAATGGGTTTGGGAAGATTTCCACCCGTTGCTACTGCTTAAAGAACGTGATTTCTGTTTGTTTGTAACTATCATGTCATTTTATTCCATTTAAGCTAGACCATAAATAGTCACTGCTCTCAGGAGGAGACAGTCACATTGACTCAGAGTGTATTTCTCTAAGTGACTGGATTTCTGGATCAGAAACACGCTTCCATCAGGACCTCCTAAACTGAAGTCGGTGGTTCCTGCAAAAAACATATCCGAACACTTTGCATTCTGAAGTTTAACATTAATCTACAAATTCTGTTTCACAATACTGGGGCAACAACATTGGCAAATCGATAAAAGTTTTGTCTTGCGATATATTTGGAGGGCAATTTAACCATTGAGATTAATTTCTCAGGTTGCAAAAAATACCAGGAAAGAACAAATCCGTTATTCGTCTCCTTGCACTCTTTACACTTTTCTGCCTCATTATCCGGGGTGGGGTTCTGTTTTAAAGCCACCACCATCCGTTTGAGACTCTGAAATGGAAAGAAACGCGGACAGGATGGAAGGGTTCTGGGTTAAGAAAATGTGCTAACTGATTATGTTTTACACTATTGTTTCTGCTCTGATGTTTGAAATCTGACCCACCAGCTCTACTGTGTATTGTTTTAACTGCTCGCTGGATGAGCCAACATTCATGGTCCATTCCTAGTTGCTCTTGAACCACTGCAGTCCCTGTGATAAATGTTTCACAATCGTGTCAGATACAAAGTCCCAGGACATTGTCACCAGATGATGACGGTATTATGTTATTTGCTGGAACGTCCCAATCGATCTCTCCAATAACCATCCATGTTTGTGTTTAACAGTTACTGATTCCATTGAGTCCCTCAATCAGATTGAATATTACACCAGTTACAGATTGGGTGATATGGATCCTGGATCAGAAAATCCTGAAGGGAACTCCTCCAGTATTCAGGGTGGGCACATTTTTATTTGTTACCATCACGTTTTTTTAATCCATCACGCAGTCTGTTATCTAAAATCAACAACTAAATATATCAGAACATAATCGCTGTAAAATGATGCTGCTGAATACATGGGGATTTGCTGAGGGATTTTAGTTTTTAAAAATGGAGAAATAATTTGGATGTCTGCAAAATAATACCGATTGCAACCAATACTTTAATGGAATGAAACATTCAATTATTGTGATTTCTGACACTGTTGTGTGGGCAGTGAAATGTGACATTTGTGTGTATGTTGAATGGGTGATTCAATGGGACAGATGTGACTTTAAAACGGAGGGCAGAATTTTGACACACAGTGGCGACAGACTGGGAGGGAAATTGCCGCTGGATAGCAGTGCAAAGGAAGCCCGACGTATTTACTCTGTTAAGTGATATTCCTGGAATCGGCCGATGTGGTGGGTGGAGGCTGCACTTTAAGGCACTGGGCAGGCAATTGAGTCAATAAACAGGAAATTCATGGCAATTTTCCAAACCATTCAAAATTTAATGAAAGGTGACAGCTTACTGAAATACCCGTATCCACCAGCAGACGTCGAACATCATTTGAATTGAAAACGAATTATGCTGGAAACACTTAACAGCTGAGATATCATCTGTGGCGAGAGACACAGGACTGGCTTTGAACGTTATTGCGATTTCTTCAGAAATATATATTAGTCGAGATTAATTACTTTTAGCAAATACAGAACCAGGGAAAAAGGGGGACTGGAGTGAGTAAAAGAGTGAAGGTTTGTGTTAAGATGGAGGCAAGTGTTATGAAATGAATTCCGCCCCCTTTACTCTCTATTATCTATCTCCCAGCACTTTATTCTCTCAACCGTGACATTGTCATTAAACCTGCTCATAATGGAATCACTTTTGTTGTTTGTTGAAAAAACCTCTACCTTGGGGAGCCTAAACACGAACTCTCTGACATATCGTTCCACTTCCCCCAGACCATGAGTCCACCACTGAACATCATGTCATCCTTTCCCATACTATCATTGAACTCATTTCCTCTTGAGATCTTCACCCCGTGCCTGTGTCCTCGCACAGCCCCTGCTAAATCCTCCAAACATCCACAAACAAGGCTACATCGTTAGACTCAACATTTCAATCTGTTCCTTTCCGATGGATCTTAACTCTTTCTATTGCACTTTCTCCCCTTGTCTTCTTCTGTTGCCATCCACGATTTTAGCTACTCTGGTTTCCTGGCCATAAATGTTTCCTTTTCACCATGGACATCCAGTCCAACACTGTAAACAGGACATGTAGACTCCCTCAACTACATCCCTCCCCAGGCCGTCCAACCACTCTACATTTACATCTCTCACCAAGATGTTCAATCCCTTTAAACTTCTCTTTCTCTCTCTAGAGCATGTAATTCTCTTAAAACTCTATCTCTCACTCGGATGATCAATCCCTTTAAAACACAATCCATTCAGGAAATTCAGATCCCTACAAGTCCATCCCTCATCAGGACGGCCATACCCTCAATACTGCCATCTCTTACCAGGATGTTCAAACCATCTGCAACTTCGCCCATTCAAAATATTCAGGTCTGTACCTTTCCATCCCACACCGGGATGTCCAGTCGATTTACAGTCCATCTTTCACCAGGATATATCTTCCACCAACACCTGTATCTCTGAATAGGACGTGCAGCCTCTCTGCATCGCTATCCCTCGCCTCGCCATCCAGTTGTTTGACACCTTTACGTCCCACCAGCACACGACATCTTGTTGGGTACATTGATGACTATTCATTGTCGTCTCCTGACCGCATTCTCAGCTGAAAGGATTTAACTTGGCTTGTAGCTGCCAGCCGTACCTTACCTTTACACGACACATCCCCAATTCGATTCCTCGAAATCCTATTTCCAAAACTGAAGATCGGCAGGTAGCGCACAATGTCTATCTGTAGCCACCAACCCAGAGACCTTGCTCGATTATGCACCCCTACATCCCCCATCCTGCTTCGTGTCAGGTCTCTATTGCCTTCTCCAGGTATCTACATCACTGTTGCAGCAGTTCCAATGATGCCACCTTCCACATCATCATTTCCGAATTGGCTTCTGTCTTTGATCGGCTGAAGAGTTCCCTTCTTCAGGCACGTAACCTGCAATTCCGTCCTCATCCCTTCTCGTCACCACCAGAGCCATGATCCAGTTAGCCTTGTCCTCACTTGCCACAGCAACACCTACATATTCAACAGTTTTCTGCAATTTCAGCCGCCAGCGCCATGTGACGACGAAAGGCATCATTCCCTCCCTTCCCCATTCAACAATCCAAAGGCACTATTCCCTCTGTAAAGCTCTTGGTTAGTCCTCTGTCAATCCCAGAATCACTCCTCTTGCAACAAAAAACATCTCATGCAATGGTTGAATGATGCAACACCTGTTCTTTCCCCTCTTCCCTTTTCACAGAGAGCGACCCAAACATTCTTTCTGGATGAAACAGGCATCTAATTGTACCTACTTCGAACTGAATACATGGTATTTGTTACTCACAATGTAGTCTATTCTGTTGAGAACAAACGGCGATTCGATGAGGCTTCAATGAACACGCCAACTTTATATTAGCACTTTTCAGCCCTAAACGTGCTCCTGTATTTTTGAATAGCGGGTATTTGTAATGGACGAGCAAATTGAATTGGAGGAAGTATGGGTTCGTGCTCGGTGTCCGGATCCACTATTGACTCAAGACAGTAGCAGTTACCCTGGACTCAACCTTCCTCTTTCCTATCATATTGGCAGATATGTGGTCCTCTTTGGCAATTATTTCATATTTCCCTCCCACTGCCATGTATCAGCAGCCAGACCTGGAGCCCACACTGAGAGATGGCTCTGCCGTGCCAGTCACTGCACTGTCATTGTGCAGCAGAATTGGAGACCACACCGAAATCTGACCACGTGGTGCCTGGCATTGCACGGTGAAGCAGCGAGTAACATGTGAAGTCTGAGAACAAGTGATAAAATATTGATTGCATTGAAATGCTACTCAAACCCCTTCCTCCCATCCCTGCACCAAGTGACCCACGAAGATGATTCTTCTCCAACATTTAGGTCAAATCTCCACTGCACCTGGACAGAGAAAATCCCTGCATGAGGCATTCCCACGCCCACACACTGTGAGGGCCCTAAGTTATTACTAAAACATTTTGCACAAATTGACATGGATAAAAGTTTGACAAATATTACGTTAATAAATTGCACTCAAATTAATATTCATTCATGTGCCACGTAATAGTGTTCCCTTGAAGGCTGTTATTTTCTAATTATAGAGCTGCCCCTTTTAATTCAGCGTAGTGGACGCGTACAGCTGTCGTAAAAATGGTACTGCAGATATTTACAACCAGCATTTTCGGCGGTGCGACCGAGAATGGGACTGGATTCAGGTTGGTGCATCTGGACTGCATTGCTGGTGCCTGCATGGGCATGGGACGAGGGTCTGTCAAGGGCACAGATGTACTTCCCTCTTGAAAGAGGACACTACCTGCAGCTGCCGTAGCGCCAGTCTGATCCCATGGGACTGTGCATTATCTCTCACTGATCTGCATGAGAGAAAACTAAAGGACACCACTGATCCGACCAAAGCTCCTCTCCATTCGAACCACTAAATCTGTCAACGCTGCTTCACTACTTTTCGAGGCTGGAAGTCACTGTAGAAACCAAAGACCCAATAGCAGCAGGTTGGGTTTCAATCAAAGCTGGCCTTGGTGGCTACCAGGGCTCTTGCATAGTAAGCTTCCGTAGAGGACAACACATTCTTCATAAGAGAATACAGGCAACTCGTTCCATGAACAGGAACGTCCGGTTGCCAGTCATAGACTATTGGCTCCTCCATAGTCTCATCCATGATGTTGAAAGTCTTTGACAGGTTACCCACGCAACCGTTCTCTGCTGGTACTATTCCAATTTCCTTTGCGTGAACACCCAGGCATTGAATTGGTACTCCCCACACTCTTCAGCAATGTTTGGGTCAGGGCGCACGCGCCTGCCTCCTCTGTCCTCCACTGTGCCTTTCACCACTACCCGTGCTGCTCACTTGCAATGTTACCTTCACCCTGCACAGACTGTGCTATCTCACCATCATTCCCATGCATTGTGCGAAATGCTGAACTGGTGCGTGTTGAAGTCAGAGGGGTGACTGTTCAGATTGGTATTGCTAGCTTGGTTCTCCTGCTTCTGAAGGGCCTAGTCGTGCAAAAGAATCTGTCAGCAGAGACAGTAAAAGCGAAATATGAGTACTGGGCAGGCTAAGCAACCTCATATCTGTGAGAGTGGAGAGGCACCTACAATTTGCCGCAGCTCCCTTAAAGAGATGCATATCTAGGACAAGAAGAAAAGAAGAGAACCTTTCGCAAAACAAGTCAATGTCGATGGTTATGTATTTTGCTGCGATGTGTCAGCTTTAGAGAGCTGTTAAGTTAGTGAGTCATGCAGCATTTTCTGAATAGTTTAGATGTGTGGTCGGGGTCAGTTTATTTTAACTTGTTCAGTTTGTCCGCAGGAGGTCAGTTTATGAAAATACTGTCCGTTTATGGTTAGTGGCCAGTTGATGTTCAATGTGCCATTCTATAGATGCTGTGGACATTTATTTTCTTGACCATGAAACAGTTATGAAATACTGGATAAACACATATTGCATCAGTTGGAGCCATTGGTGCAGTTTATGGAAGTGGATCTACCAGTGGTGGTAAGCATTATGATATTAAACATAATGTCAAGAAAACCTGCTATAAAAAGGGGATTTTTTTAAATTGATGGATTGGCAACCGACTTTAAACGTTTAATTATTAAGTATAATAAACTCACCTCTTCCTTGTTTAAACTCCAGAAAACTTGTCCAATTGGTTCTTTTACGATCACAACAAAGGATAAAGGTAAAACACTCACTGGAGTGTTAAGTTACATCCAGTGTTGAGAAAGGAATAAACCCTGCTGCGGTCAAATGAGAAGAAGGACAATTGGGGTGCAGTGTGACCCCTCGTCACCTGATCGTAACAATAAGCAATGCACTATTCTGTCTTCCAAAGAGACGAGGATATCACTGTGAAAATGTAGCCAGTGCACTCTTTACTCTTCCCCACCAGAGGTGTAAGCTGGTCTTCACCAAATGAGGTAGACTTTACTATATCATTTTAGTCTTTGCACTAATCATTACTATATAAATATAATACTGCACTGTCATACCGACAAAAGAATGGAGGTATTACTGTATCAATGCAACAATTGTACTGTGCAGTATTCACCAGCAGAGGGAGGCAGTACTGTTTAAATGCAAGCATGACACCATTCAGAGTCCACAGGCAGATGTGGACAGTATTATATCAATGTAACTATTGCGCTGTGCAGTTGTCACCAGTGGAACAGTCAATCAATTATATTCTGGGCTTTGGGAAGTTTCAATTCATGTCTGCCCAATATCTGGGCAAGTACACGGTTTGTCATATAACGTGTTCAGAAGAAAGTATGTTGCTGACCTTGTTTGTTTAGTGACTGTGATTCATGACACTTTCCAAGGGACCTATTTGTGCCACTGCAAGGTTTCTCTTTGATGTCAATAAGATTCTCCTTGCAATGTTACTCTACTATTGCGTCAATGACTGACAGTCACCTGCAGCTTTACAAAGAGGGAGAGAATGGATCAACATCTGAAAACAATAGCCTGGAAGCGGATGATCTGGGAGTTTCAATGTGTATATTCAAATTGCCATATAGTATATATAGAAATTATGATACATATGGCAGTTCAGAGTGTCCACAGGTTGTGCTATCTCTGCTCGTTAGTTCCTGGTGAGCCTCCATCTCCAACTGTTAATTCAGTAAACTACTGTCTTTTTGTTTCATTAACCACCTCATTACTGCTGCCTGTTCCTTGTCAGGATCAATGACTCTGATGGTCTCTGGACTGGCCTGTGGTTTAGCAGAGTTTAGTAAGACATATGAGGAAAAGACTGAGGACCGAGTCAGCAAACTCTTGAATATAATGGAGTCTTCTTTACTCTGTTTTCTTTCACTTTCTCTTTCAGTGCCATCTGCTGGCTCGTGTGTGCATGGTAGCCTCAAATGAAGAATATGTACAGTACAATTGTCAAAACACTACAATATCCAGTTAGTAACTGTATGAAGCATGCTTTACTGTATTTGTTTTATCATTTAACAACGTATATTCGCGGCTCTTGGCGGTAATTGCATCTCGCCATTTGAACAATTACATGACATCCCTGGATTGGGAGTTGTGTGTACAGGGGATCGCTCGGGTGCGAGAATTTATTTGCAAGAGAATACTGGGAGTGAGACTATGTACTAGTTTTTACAGAATCGTCGGGCATTCTCAGCATTTATAAATAGACCTCTGGATTTATGTTATCGACAGACAGTTCTGGGATTGCTTATCAATGAATACAATTTGTCCATTGAAGTGACAGCATTTGAAAAGAATCTCTGGGAGTCGGGTAATATCTTCTGTGTCCATAAGATTTTCGTTACAGGAGACCTCGCAACCTTCAGTATTTATTGTGTCCCGTTAATGTTATCTATTGACAGAGATACTCGGAAATTACCGTGTTGACAAGGAGATCCTCGAATTTCAACGTTGACATAGGATCCTGCATGTGTGGCATAAGTTACATCCGAATATCAGTGCTTACTGGATGTTCCTTCGTTACTTGCACCATTTTCAGAATGTTAATGGCTAATCAGGGCGGCACAGTGGTGCAGTGGTTTGCACCGCAGCCTCACAGCTCCAGTGACCCGGGTTTAGGTCTGGGTACTGCCTGTGCGGAGTTTGTAATTTCTCCCTGTGAACGTGTGGGTTTCTGCCGGATGTTCCGGTTTCCTCCCACAGCAAAAGACCTGCAGGTTGTTCGGTAAATTGACCAATATAAATTGCCCCGAGTTTAGGTAGGGAATATGGGATTAATTTAGGATTAGCATAAATGGGTGGTTTTTGATCGGCACAGAATGGGTGGGCCGAAGGGCCTGTTTCAGTGCTGTATCTCTAAATGAATAAAGTACCAATATTTATGATTTACAGGATTGGCCGGCTTCTCACAGATACAAGAGACCCATACCAAACATCTTAAACCTCCATCATTATGTACGAGTCAGTCAAGTTGCTGTGGCAACCAGTTGCTGTCAACACCCATATCTCATACTTACTGTATTGTAAGTCTGTTTGATACCTGCAAAACATAACTCAGGGGGACAAACCTATCAAGTTATGACAGGACCCGATATCCCTGCAGAAACCAGTGAGTGGATGGCAAAGTTATCAGAGTTATTAGCCTGGTTCCAATACAGTTTGTGAATTCTTTGGTTAAATGTCCATTTCAGGAGAGTTGCTGTTTTACATCCGGGGGATGAATTCATTTCAAGGTTTTCTACTTATGGTAACTTTACAGTGAAACCTCAGCTGTGCTAATTCATTGATCAGCATTAGATCTTCAGGCTCTTTTAATTCTCCAGATCTACTTTTACTCCCGGATATATCAGGCTGAGATTCATTTTTATTTATTGAGTTACAGTGGGCAGTTTATTGAAACAACCATCTACCTTCAGCTCCCATCGTTGCATTGAATCATAGTGAGTTAACAAATGACATTATTCGAGGCTACATTCCTGGTGATTGGATCACAAGGAGTTAACCGTTTACAGTAACACAGCCTCACCCGCCTGACTAGATTATTAACAGTCTTACTATTTCATGAACCTATATATGCAGGTAGAGACAACAGCCTGAACATTTCATGAGTTCGTCTTTTTTACTTTAAAACCACAGGGAGAATTGATGCTCCTGCTTTACCTAAAATTGCTGATTGATTTGAACTTAGTCATTTATCGTGACCTGTTGATTTTGGGTTTTACATTTTGGAAAGTGTTCACCGATTACCGTATCTTTGTACTGTGAGTCAGTCTTTGTAATAAGAGATCAGTTTATTTGCAGTCACTAAGCTGTCACATTCTTCCCCCGATACTTTGTCCTTATGGATTTTATGTAGCTAAGTTCAAAGTCCGAGGTGAAATGTCCTACAGCAGTCTGTTGATGTCACAGAAATCATCACATTGTCAGGCGCTTCCTCTCAGTTGAGCAGAACAGCAAAACACACCATGACTGTTCTGAGGTCCTGCTGACTGTGAGCTGCATTTCATATATTTCGGTAACGGAAATTCTTTTTTGATTCCAAGTGATCACCTTTTCTCAAACACATTCCGTAATGCTTACAAGGAACACATCACATCCCTCCCTGCACAGTTCAACGATGGTGAATGTTTGGAACTTCTGATTACCAGTCAGTGTGTCTTTGTGTTCTGATTCTCCAGACAGTCTCACTGAGTGATTACGTTACCTCAATGATTTGGCAAGTTACCCCCCAAAGCTACACAGTCCTTATATGGAGTATAATTGTGCGGCATTTCTGAGAGGTACGATTCAGAAACACATTGCCGCTCTACAGTGGGCTTATACAGCAAAATTGGGCAAGAAAAACAGTGATGTGGTAATGGTAATCGAGGTGGCTGCCCTCGACAGCAAGGCAGCAAGTTACAAAATGTATTTCTAATGAGATCACTTTCCTCATCCCCTCACAGCCCCTTTTTGCCAGCCTCTCCAAAGTCATGTTTCTATTGCATGTATTTCTTTCTCTTTACATTCAATTGCAACCTCACTTCTTCTATAACATTCTATGACATTTCCTTCTGTAAAAAGGCAAAATCCTGCGGAAGCGGGGAAGCTGAGAAATTAACAGCAAGTGCTGAAACTGCCTTGTAGGCAAGGTAGCATTTTTAGAAAGAGGAACAGAGTTAAAATTCCCGGCTGGAGAATTTTCGCCAGAACGATAAAGTGTCCTGTTGCACCAGTATTTAAGTAAGAACAGAGGGTGGGAAAAGGGGAACAGAGGAAAGGAATAAAAGAACTGAAGAGAATAACTGTGATAGGGTGGAAGGCATGAATGATTGAATGGAGAGTGGTATCATTCCCAACCCCCGCTGTCAAAAACAAATGGAGGAGTAGTTATCAGGTGCGCTTTTGAAGTTGCTGCTGATTCCGGAAGATTGAAAACGTGGAGCAGGCCCTGGACAGAGAGGTCAGCATGGGAATGGGGCAGGGAATTATAATGACAAGTAACTGGAAGCTAAGCATCACGTTTGCAGTCTTATTGGAAGTGCTCAGCAAAACTGAACATGTGTTTGGTTTCCTCAGTGTAAAGGACAATGATCGTGAATACAACATTTTTTTTATTTAGAGATACAGCACTGAAAAAAGCTCTCCGGCCCACCGAGTCTGTGCCAACCAACAACCACCCATTTATACTAATCCGACATTAACCCCACATTCCCGACCATTCTCCTACCACCTCCCGACACTGGGAGCAATTTACAATGGCCAATTTACCTATCAACCTGCAATCCTTGACTGTGGGAGGAAACCAGAGAACCTGGCGGAACCCCACGCAGTCACACTGAGAACTTGCAAACTCCATAAAGGCAGCAGCCAGAACTAAACCCGGGCCGCGGGAGCTGTGAGGCTGCGGTGCCAACCACTGCACCACTGTGCAAGTACAAGTAAATCACTGTTTCACCTGGAAAGAGTGCTTGCAGCCCTGACGGTTGAAAGAGAGGACGTGAAAGGGCATATGATGCATCTCCAGTATTTGCATGGGAAGGTGCCATTAGAAGGGGAGTGGGTGTTTTTACTGATGGAAGAGTGAGTCAAGATGTGCATTCAGAATGCTGAAAATTCCGCCCAGCAAATTATTCCCCCGTCACAATTTTCCCACTGCAAATTTATCCCCCCCCCACCGGTAAATTTCTTCCCTCCCCCGCAAATTATTTCTACCCCCCGCAAATGTCCTCCTGTCCCAACTCAATGTTTAAAAAAGGCAACATTTCGCCCCCTGGTAAATTCCCGCACTGCAAATCCCGCCCCCCACCCCTTGAATAGACGCCCCCATCTAATTACCCCTCGTCTACACCCCTATCTGATATCTCTCCTGTGAACAGACTCCCATCTAAATACCCCTAGGAACAGACTCACATCTAAATACCCGTCCTGTGAACAGATCATCCATCTAAATATACTCAGGAACAGACGTCTATCTAAATACCCCCAGGAAAAGACTCACATCTAAATACCCTTCCTGTGAACAGTTCCCCCATCTAATTACCCCCTGAACAGACTCCAACCTAAGTACCCCCAGGAACAGACTCCCATCTAAATACCCCTCCTGTGAACAGACTCCCATCTAAATACCCCTCCTGTGAACAGACTCCGATCTAAGCACTCCCAGGAACAGGCTCCCATCTAAATACCCCCAGGAACAAACTCCCATCAAAAACCCCCTGTGAACAGACTCCCATCTAATGCTCCACCTGTGAACAGGCCCCCCCATGTAATTAATCCCTACCCTCCCCGTCAAAATTCCCACATCTAAACACCCCATGAACAGACTGGAGAATATGCAAACCCATCCCATTTTAAACCTGGAGTATCCTCCCCCTCCAGTTTTAAACCTGGAGAATCCTTCCCCTTGCATTTTTAGCATAACTAATTCCCTGTGTACATATTGCCCTCTATTGCTTCCCACTGCACCCACTGTAAATGCCCCCCTTTCTAAATACCCTCCCTGTCCTCTAAAAGCCCCACTCTACTAATTCCCATCCTGTACCATCTCCCCCGTGAGCATCCCCACCCCTCGCCCCCCATGTAACCTCCATCCCAGTCAACAGTCCGCCCCCATTCCCCACCCCCCAACCCCATCCCGTGTAATTCCAACCTCCATCACTTTCCTGGGTGTGGCTCCGTCTTCCGACAATTGATAATTCTCTTTAATTCCTGGTCTGGGTAAGCCACTGGAATTCCATCAACTGGCTCCCAGACCCCCGGCAACTTTAAATCATGTACGGCCAACGGCAGGGCCGGGCATAGAGCAATGACCAACACCCAGAGGCTAACGGCCTCCCAGCCCAGACACATCCCCGTCTGCAAAAAGGCGTTTCACCTGTTCTCCCGTCAGCTTCAGGGAATGAAGCAGAGGAGGACACACACAGACAGACACATTGACTGACAGAAGGACGGGAGGAGGCCATTGAGCCCTTTGAGCCTGTTCCACCCATGTTAGATCATGGCTGATCAGTCCCTTCTCTCCTTGAGCCACAAGAAGACAGGTAGACATAGTCCCGGAGCAGGTACACAGAGAGACAAAGAAATTCTGGGCTGGACTCGGACTTGGTGCCAATGGTGCAAACCAGGATGGAGGGGACGAGGGTTTTTTTTTAGATTCGAGATACTGCACTGAAACAGGCCCTTCGGCCCACCAAGTCTGTGCCGAACATCAACCACCCATGTTTTATACTAATCCTACACTAATCCCATATTCCCAACAAACATCCCCACCTATCCCTATATTTCCCTACCACATACCTATACTAGTGACAATTTATCATGGCCAATTTACCAATTAACCTGCACGTCTTTTGGCTTGTGGGAGCAAACCGGAGCACCCGGAGAAAACCCACGCAGACACAGGGAGAACTTGCAAACTCCACACATGCAGTACCCGGAATCGAACCCGGGTCCCTGGAGCTGTGAGGCTGCGGTGCTAACCACCGGGTTGTTGTGAATCGGCTGGCTGTTTAGCATCTCTCCCCTGTTTTTACCTCAATGGGAGCTAAACTGATGGAAAGCAGGATCCCTGTTCACAATCACCCTGTACAACACCAAGGCAGCAAGTTCAAATCCACCACCGTGAAAAATAAATGGAAAAGGAGATGGAGAATGAGATGCAGGTAGTCAGAAACCAGTGAGAGAGAAACGGAGAGCAGAGGTAACAGAGTTGCATTGATCGCTGGAGGTGCAGAGAGTGAACACAGCAACGATATAGATATTGAGAGACGCAGAGATGGAAAGAAGTGGAGGGGTAGAGATACAATGTAAGATGTGTTAACATAATAACGAGTGGTGCCCCGGGGCATGGTGGGGGGGGGGGGGGGGAAGCAGGGATAATCTTTCAGGAAAGGAGGAGCAAAGATGGAAAAAGTCAGGTATTTGGAAGTGACTGAGTGAAGAAATGGACTGAGAGAGAGACAGATAAAGATGCAGAGAGTGGCAGAAAGAGAATGAAAATGAAAACTTGTGAGACTCTAGAGAGAGTCGGAGATAGAAAGGATGTGGAGAGATACAGAGATAGGGATTTAAAGATGTGATGAAACAGAGCACGGAACATGGAGGAAGGTGCAGGGAACAGGTTGCAGCAAGAGTTGTAGAGAGGGAAATCTACGGGATTACATTGACTGTTCTGGATCAGCACTTCCCAAACTATTTGCTTCGGAGCTCCCTCCAGCCCCTCCCTTGTGGTAAAAAAAAAAAATCGCAGACCCCCGAAAACACAAAACCAAAATACTGCGGATGCTGGAATTCTGAAAAAAAAACCGTGCTGGAAATACTGAGCATTTGCAGCACTTGATTTTTTTTCTATCAGCCCCGCAAACACACAGTCCTCTTTTCCGTATCTAGAAATGAATTTGACAATGACACATATATCTTTATTATTACTTACCTCAAAGGTTAAAGTTCTTGTCTGACGACTCCACGTGGCCAGAAGATTCTCCCTCTGCATCATCAAAACTGCAGCTTCTAAAAAGATTCTTCTTGGATATAAGGGAAATAAAATTGATTCAAAGAAAGCAAAGCATTTTTGAACAGAAAAAAACACAGCAAGAGCCCAGGACTCTTTCCCTCACTCACAAACAAAAAACAATCTCTCAGTGACTCCCCATCTTACAAACACATCCCCCGACAAAGAGCTGAAGAATGGGAAGTGTGGATGTGTTTACCCTGTCATTTCCTGTTGTCTCACTCCGTCTCTCTCTCTCACTCTCCCTCTATTACACTGTGTGGCTCTGTCCATCTGTTTCTGCCTCTCCTCTACCCCTGCTCTCCCCCTCTGATTCTCACCATGCTTCCTTCACTCCCCTGCGTCTCTCTCCCTCTTGTTACTCTCATTCAGAAAGACAGATGGAGAGACAAGGAAAGAGACACGGTAATCAGCTCTCAGAACCTCACTCTCAATTCAAATGACTGCAGCACATTTCATTTAACACTCAAATTCATGGCACTGCCCAAAGCACCAGCATTATTCGGGAATTATACCGGCTTCACGCTCAGGACTTTACTCCCAGGCCTTCTGGAGAGCTTTACACACAATGAATTCACTTCTAAAATTCAGTCACTGTTAAAAGGCAGGGAATTCTGCAGGCAAGCTGTGCACACTAATATCCCAGCAATGGTGACGCAGCAGTAATCAGTTTAGCAAGGTTTTGATTGTGGATTCCTTTATCTCTCTCTCTCTCTTCCTCCATCTTTCTCTGTCTTCCCTCCCTCACCCACACCCCAGCTGCCTCTCTCTCCCTGTCTCTCTCCATCTTTCTCTGCCTTCCCTTCCACTCCCACACTTCGCCTGTCTCTCTGCGTTTAAACTGCCACGTTCATCTTAGATTAGATTAGAGATACTGCACTGAAACAGGCCCTTCGGCCCACCGAGTCTGTGCCGAACATCAACCACCCATTTATACTAATCCTACACTCATCCCATATTCCTATCACATCCCCACCTGTCCCTATATATTTCCCTACCACCTACCTATACTAGGGGCAATCTATAATGGCCAATTTACCTATCAACCTGCAAGTCTTTTGGCTTGTGGGAGGAAACCGGAGCACCCGGAGAAAACCCACGCAGACACAGGGAGAACTTGCAAACTCCACACAGGCAGTACCCGGAATCGAACCCGGGTCCCTGGAGCTGTGAGGCTGCAGTGCTAACCACTGCGCCACTGTGCCGCCCCCTGTTACTCACTCTCCCTCTTTTTCTCTCCATCTGTTGTAATGTAGGAATTGATGTAGGGAATGTATGCACAGCAGGATCCCACAATGTGATTATAGCCAGATATCCCATCACAGTTCTCAGAAAATGCTGAACTCCATCTTTAAACTTCAAACAAGCCTTTATACAGCTTCACGTTCAGCTCTTGTAATTATTGGCCCTCAGGAGCAGTTGACACTCAATAAATTATTTCTTTAAAGTAGCCATCACTGCTGCAATGTCGGCAACCTGCAGGCAATCTTTGCACAGAAAGATCCCACATCCAGCAATATGATCAGATGCAGATAATCTGTTTTTCGTGATGTACGTTTAGAGATCCCAGAGGGAGGAACATTCCTGCAGTTTGAAAATCTCAAACACCCTTCTCCCTGTCTTTTTTCCTGCTCCGCCATCGCCCCACCGCCCCTCAGCACCCCCGCACTCCATCCACATCTGTTTCTTCTTCTCTCGATCTGGGATTTAATCTGGATTGAACTGTCCTGTGAAGTAACTCTATCGCCGTTTAAAATAACCACACCTCACATTGTGGCACCTATTGATTCATAGTTAAAATAGAGAAAGTGTGGGGGAGAGAAAAGCAGAGGAAGATGGAGAGAAAACACAGAGAAATCCACACTCAGACCCTCAGGAACTGAATTTTAAAGAGTCTGTCTCACCATTTCAAATAACGACATTGCTGTGTCGTTATTTGAAATGGTGAGACAGAATCAACTGCTTGTTCCCGTTTAAAGAGGGAGTTTCACCCTTTCTGGGGACTGAAATCTGGCTATTATCACATTGCTGCTTGTGGGATCTTGCTGTGCTTCCGGTGCACTGCAGCATTACATACATGACAGCAATGAAGACTCTTTAAAATTCAGTTCCTGAGGGTCTGAGTGTGGAAACGTGAGGAGGTTACAGAGACGGGGAAGCCTTGTAGGTATTAAAGGATGTTCCAGCAATAGGGAGGGTTGTATTATCTAGAGGATGTTACCAAGATCGGGATCAGCTGTGAGGACTGGAGGAGGTCAGACTCATAGGCAGGGTTAACGGTTTCAGATGTTATTGAAGCGATAGGGAGATTTGTAGAGGCTGGTTCATCTGACAGAGGTAGTATTATTTTTTCAGGGCTGATGAGATTACAGAAATCGAGATGGATGTAGTGTCTGGAGGAGGCTACAGAGATAGGGAGGGCTTTAGGGGGCTGGAGGATCTTACAGAAATTGGTAGGATTGTAGGGGCTTCAGGAAGTTGCAGAGATATGGAGAGTATAGGGGCTGGAGGAGTTTTCAGAGATATGGAGAGTTGTAGGATTTGGAGGGAATTCCAGAGCTCATGGCCTCAGCAACTTATAGAGATAGGGAGCGTTTCAGGGTTGGAGGAGATTACAGACATCGGGAGCGCTGTGGAAGTGGAAGAGAGTACTGAGATAGGGAGGGTTATAGTAGTGGAGGAGATTACAGACATAGGGAGGGTTGTAGGAGTGAAGGAGTTTACAGAGATAGGAAGCGCTGTTGTGTAGGTTTTGATTAAAGATTTTTCAGATATGAAAGGAATTAATAAGAATTGTGTGGACATTAGCCTTTTCCTGCTGGTGTTAGATTCAAGGGCAGACCTTTAAAGTCCAAGGCAGGCCATTGATGATGGAAGATAGGAAGCAGTGCATCGCATTGGCAATATTGCTTGTGTGGAACTCTCTCCCATGAAAAAAAATCTGGAAATGCTGGAGCTTAATGAATAATTTTAAACCTGCGGTAGATAGATTTTTTTTCTCACCAAGTGTATTGAGGAATATGAACTCTGAGGCGGTTTTTAGCCTTCAGATTCAGATCTGCTATGATGTCACTGAATGGCAGTTCAAACTTGAGAGCTGAATGGCCTCCAGATAAATGTACGTATACCAGTCATAAGAACACTAAACTGAGCAGATTAGATCCCGTTATTATGTGCAAGAAATGATGAACAATCATTTTTTTGGATGTACTAGCAGCCTCACAGTAGATTTTTCTGATACCTACGATTATCACATTAACGCCAACATCCTCTCCTCCTCATTTCCCCTCATTCTCTTCTCAGCAACATTTTTTCCACGAGAAGTCAGTTCCTACTGTCGCAAGGCTCACACTGGATTGTGTGTGTGAGTGTGGGGGGGAGGGGTGTGCGTGCATGTGTATTTGTGTTTGTGCGTGTGTGTGAATGTGAGTGTTTGTGTGTGTGAATGTGAGTGTGCTTTGATTTTATTGTTTAATGGGTTGTGGACGTGGCTAGCTAGGCCAGCATTTATTGCCCGTGTCTAATTGCTCGTGAGAATGACATGGTGAGTTTTAATTATTTTCAGTGTGTGTGTCTTTGAGATGGTGTTTATGAATGTGACTGCACATTTGTACTTGTGTGTATGTCACATTGAGCGGAGTTTGGGTTAAATGTGTTAACCCATGTGGCTCCAAAAAATATCTTTAGTTTAAACATTTTCAGTTTTCTTTCATTCATTTGGAATGATCTGTATTTTAATCTGGCCCTTTTGAAGTTCATTTGTTATTTTTTTTTGATCTTTTTCTCACAAAAATGGCAGCCGCTGACGGACAACAAGACAGGCCAAGGCCTTTATTGTTGGCAAAGCGAATCCGGGAAGAGACAGGAATGAGACAAAATTATCCGTCTTCTCCAACAGCACCAGGGGGAATTTGTGGCTTTCCAGCTGCAGCAAGCAGATTGTTTTATTTGTTTAAAATAGTTATGAAAGAAAATACGTTACATTTCTTTCTGGCAATTCCTCAGACTCCCTCATCCAACTGGCCCAGTTTCCACCTGAGAAAAAAAAGACAGAATTTGTTGGCAGGCTATTCTACCATGGAGGGCTGTACAACTGAGCCATATCCTGGAACTCACTCAATAGTAGCATCTGTGGGAGCTCCATTGCCGGGGGAAGAGCAGCTAGTTGAAGCCAGAAGGCTGGGCATTATCTTCTCAAGGGGCAATTAAGGATCGGCAATTAATGCCATAGTTGCAAATGGGAAGCACATGCTGTGAATCAATCTACACAGAAAATATTTTGAAAACAGCTTTATTCTTTCATGGAGTGGCGAATGACACTGCAGTATGTACTTATGATCTGAGAGTAAGTAAGTGTGGTTCATGAATGGGTTAATGTGCGATCTCAATCTAATAGTGCCACTGAATGTGAGCGGGAGGGTGAATAATGTCCATATTCTCCATTGTCTCAGCTCATCTACGGTGGAAACCATCAGCCATGACTTTGTTATCTAAAACTTGATAAATCAAATACTCTCCTTACTGGCCTCCCTATTTTCACTCTCCATAAAGTTCAGTTTATCCAACTCCCTGCTGTCCCATCTCTTAACTAGGATTAGGTCCCGTTCACCCACATCCCTCGTGTTTGCTGACCGACATTCAACCCTGGTACAACAACATGATTTTTAAAAAAAGAAATATTCATCCTTGTGTTCAGATCCTTCCATGACCTCATCCCCATCTCCGTAACCTCCTCAGGCTCTTCACCCCTCCCTATTTCTGTATCCTACACATGCCCCAGCAATACTCCCCAACTGTAGCACCTCCTGAAACCCCTATTACAGTCGCTATTGCTGAAACTTCGTCCAGCCCTGCAACCCGCCCTATCCCTTTCTCCTGCTCCAGCCCTGCAACTCACCCTATCTTCGCAACCACCTCAAGCCAGTACAGCCCCCCCCCACCCCCTTACCTCGGTAAAATCCTCCAACCCTCCAGCCCACCCAATCTCTCTAACTTCCTCAAGCCCCTACAACCCTCCCTATCCCTTTAAAATTTACAAACCCTACAACCATCCCTATCTCTGTTTCCTACTCGAGACCTTCATCCTGTCTATCTATGGAATCTCTTCCAGCCACTACCAATCTCCGAGATTCTGCACTCCGATAAGAGAGAGAGAGAGAGAGAGAGAGAGAGAGTGAGAGAGAGAGAGAGAGGGAGAGAGCAGTGACCAGGTTGGGGGGAATGTAAGGGAGTCGGAATCAATAAAGTGTCTACAAAATAAGAACGAATAATATTAATAATAATGACTGACACTAAAAGCTTCCCACCATCAGCAGCATTTTGCTGGTCTCCGACCAAGTTTTGTTTTCTGAGCAGCACTGATGAACTGTGAATGGAACTAGTGGCAGTTGAGGGGAGACTGTGATTGCTATTTCTCTTCATATTCTACAGAGGGAATTCTGACTCTCTATCTTCCTCCTTTTCTGTCCAGTGCTGCGAAGGTGAATTCTTGCCCGCCAGCATATTGTTATTTGTCATGTGCAACCATCCACCTTGCCAAACCCAGTCAGTGTATTTCCAGTATCCAAATGTTCACTTCTGGCACAGTGCCCAGCTGCCCTTTGGTGTGTGTAACAACCCCAACACCAGTGGTTTTTCAGTCATCGAGCTGTCTGTCATCTCTTCTATGCTGCTGCACTGCTCTTTGGCGTGTGTCTCTTCATGACCCCAACACACCAATGTATTGTGGGTCAACCCGCTGTCAGTCACCTATTTCCCATTGTGGAAAAATATTACATTCATGTACTGGAAATACTTGGGCCCGCCTTGGACTGCTCTCAGTTGTATTGTTTAGTCATTAGTTGAATAATTGATGTAACTGGATATTTCACCGCGCTCTTGAATTGCTCTCTGAACTTGGACTGAGTCACCCCATAAATAAATGTGTTTGTGCAGCAACTTAAAATCCGCAACATCCATCCGACTTGTCGAAATATAGATTCAGAACTGTTGTAATCCCTGGGATCAGATACTGTGATGTTATAATATAAGAAATGTATAACATGCACCAACCATAGAAGTATGAAGCTGCCTGATATGGAGAAGAGTAAAATCACAGACTTCCTTCTGTTCTCCATCTCTGGGTCACTGCGATTCTCTCTCTTGTTTTGACCCCTCAGTACCTTACGGACTCGACTGGCCATTAAAATGTGTCTGACTGTCAGAGCGTTGAGCAACAGAATTGAAGCGAATGGGAGCAATGGGGTTAAAATCTTATTAAACCAGTCAAATCCCACCCATCCATTATCAGTATAATAGCTTGCTTTTATAACACAAAACCACGGTACGTTGTCCATTATCCATATAGGTCCAAGCATAAAGTAGTAGGGGATGTTTTGTGAACAGAGCAGAATGCAGGTTGTTGCTGGAACCACAGCCGCAGTTTTCTCAGTGCAATATTTTGTTTTCAGCTTCCGGCAACAAATAGCCACAAATCGATCAAAGGTGAAAGTGACGGTGAACCAGACAGAACAGTCTGCGGCTGCACAAACCAGGGCAATGTTAACACTACACACAGGGGTGATTTTCAGGAAGGAACCTGGGAAATAAGATGTACTGATCCTTAACAGTATGACCTCAGTGATAATGACCAGTAGATCTGCCGTTGCCATAGCCACCAGGTAACGAGTTGTGCAGGTGGAGAGGCCGCATTTTCCCTGAGCCAGGATAACAATCGCGAGTAAATTAACTGGAAGAGAGAAAAGGGAATAATGACTGGAAATTAAGGATCAACATTTTACCGACAGTAAGGGCAGGTTTTTATCACTTCAAATAGGTGAGTTGCTGAGGCGTCAGAGGTTAAAATTTTAAAAATCTCACAACCCACCTCTGACCCGTCCATTTCTGGTTTTAATGAAGCTGTGACAGGGGATGGGCAGACCCACGTTCCAAGGAGGCAGGTTAGCAACTGCAATACTTTACTGATGCTGGAAATTTCTGATTTTATGTGTTTGACAGGTTTAACTCTGGCCGGCCCGCTGTCCCTGTTATCATAGGGAACATTTGCATGTGGAACGCCATGTAAAAATAAAGCCAGGTTTGGCCATTCTAACCATCCCCCACCAGAAGTGGACCCCGAACGGCGAGATTAAACCGCACTCCCGGAATTAGACCCGCACTTGCGGGATCAGAATTCCCTCCGTGATTGGACCCACCTCCCTTGATCAGACCAGTCGTCGTCTCTTGGATAACATACTCTCCAGGACCCATCCTGCCCTGGCCTGAGATCACACTTCAGGATACGAGTCCCATCCCCTGCTTTCAGGATTGGGAACCCAGTGATCGGACATTTCAAGACATTCTCCTGCTCTCGTGTGAGCCTTTGGAGACCCCAATGTCAGGCAGCTCTTCCCATACCCCGGGGTCAGTATTTGGACAGCACTGATTCTAAGATCTGGTCTACAATTCTTCCTACCCAATTGGAAGCAAAGCCTGTTAGTGTGACATCAGGCGGGGTACCTGTCAAGGATTAAAAAGTTAGTGCGTGCAGTTAAAACTCAGGAACACCTATCCCCACGTATGTCATTCATTCTTTAATATCTATACCAAAGTAAAAACAAAATATTGACACTGCTGTAAATCTGATTGAAAATAGGACAATGTTGAAGAGGAAAATGTGTTGTCGTGCCACTAAGCTAGTAATCAAGAGGACCAAGCTAATGCCCCGGGGTCACGGATTCAAATCCCACCTTGGCTGTTGGTGGAATTTAGATTCAATATAATTAATAAAGTCAGCAAATCAACAAAAGGCAGGAATTGAAAGTTAGTCTCAGTAATGGTGGTACTCGCATTTTTATTGTCAAAACTTATCTGCTTCACTAATGTCCTGTAGGGAAGGAAATCTGCCATCCTTACTTGGCCTGGACTACCTTTAACTCCAGTCCAAGCACAATGTGGTTGACTCTTAGCTGCCCTCTGAACTGGTCTGGCAAATAACTCAGTTGTCGAGGGAAATAAGGGATGGCCAACCAATGCTGGCCTTACCAGCAGCACACACATCCTGTGGCAGAATTAAAGAAAACACTCAGCAGGGCAGACAACATCTGTGGATACAGCAAGGGTGTTAACGATTCAATCTGATAGGTTTTCTCCAGTACTGGGCGATATTAAAGATTAACAGTTTTCAAGCAATGATAGAGTCTGTGAAAAGTCTGGTATGGGGGGAACTAACAATGGGGAAGATCTGTGATCAGTTGCAGGGCAGGAATGATACAAAGACAAAAAAATATGGCGAATGGGACAAAGAAACAGGAGAGGATTAAAAAGTGGGTTGTTTAAATGGCTACAGCAGATTACAGAAGGAGGGTGGAACCTGGAAAATCTGGCAAAGACGAGCCTGGAAAAGTGACTGAGAATGGTGAGTAAACGCACCAGCTGTGTATGAATTGAGAAACCCTGCACAACATCCACTCTGACTGACTCTGGTGTAACCATCCCCCAGTAACAGCACAGGCTGTCCGAGAAAGTGGAAGCAATGTTTATTATCTGAATATTTTAATCTAAGTGTAGAACCCGAGATGCAATAAAACACCTATTCGAAATTGAGCTGCAATGAAAGAGGATAGGGGGTCAGCGGTAGAGAGGTCAGAGTGGAGTAGGATGCAAAATTAAAATGATAAGTGATTGGAAGCTCAGGGTTACATTTTGCAGACTGAATGGACGAGTCATGCAATGCAATCACCCAATCTGCATTTGCTCCTGTCCCAAGCAGATTTCACCATGCGTACTGAATACTATTACTAAATGGAAAATAGTACAGCAAATTGTTTCTCTGGGAAGGATTGTTTGGGGCCCTGGATACCTCTCCTGCCCTTGCATGGAAATGTGACAGGGAAAATACCTGACATTGTGGGTAATAGAGGAATGGACCAGGGTGCAGGGAACAGGGTGGCAGAAAAGGAGCCAAATATATGTTTCGTGCTGGACTTAACCAGATATGGTGGAAATTTTGGAGGATGGTGTGTTCATTGTGGAGGCGAGTGGGGTGGAAAGTGTGGACAGGGGGAACATTATGATGGTTTTTGCTGGGAGGGGAATGGGTGAAGGCAGTAACACGAAAAATACGATAGACATGATGAAAGGTCTTGTTAACCACAGTGGCGTAATCTTTGGATGACGGATAATGACGACATTTCTGAAGCACTGGTGTGAAGGGGCGCATCATCGGAACAGATGGAATAGAGATGGAGAAACTGGGAGAATGGCACGGAATCTTTCTAGGAAGTGGGGTGGATGAAAGATAATCAAGGTAGTTGTGGGAGTTGGCGGGATTAAAGTAGATAATCGTGTATAGCCAACCCATGAAATAGAGGCAGTATGGTCAAAGAAGGCAAGGGAAGTGTCAGAGATGGCCATGAGAAGCCCAAGGACGGATTATATTGAGAGAAAAAGTTGATGAAATTATCCAGTTCAAGGCAAAATAAGTAAAAAGCAGCAGCACAGTCAGCAAACTATCGGGAAAAAATGTGAAGGAAGGGAACAAAGAATGGTCCCCGTATTCTGAGCAAATGAAGCACTGCTTCTCCCATACAGTCTTCCTGAGATATTGTTTGAGTGTGTAATATCCCATTGTTTACACCCGAGGTCCATATACAGGGAGCAGGGACAGGAATGGATGTTGCGGGTTCTGGGATTTAGATGTTTCACTAAGAACAGAGAAGGTGGTAAAAGAGGGAGGGATGTGGCATTGTTAATCAAGGAAAGTATTACAGTGGCAGAAAGGACGTTTGAGGACTCGTCTACTGAGGTAGTCTGGACCGAGGTTAGAAACAGGAGAGGAGAGGTCACCCTGTTGGGAGTTTTCTATAGACCTCCAAATAGTTCCAGAGATCTAGAGGAAAGGATAGCAAAGATGATTCTTGACAGGAGCGAGAGTAACAGGGTAGTGGTTATGGGGGACTTTAACTTTCCACATATTGACTGGAAATACTATAGTTCGAGTACTTTAGATGGGTCTGTTTTTGTCCAGTGTGTGCAGGAGGGTTTTATGACACAGCATGTGGACAGGCCAACCAGGGGCGATGCCACATTGGATTTGGATCGGGATAATGAACCCGGCCAGGTGTTAGATTTAGAAGTTGGTGAGCACTTTGGTGATAGTGATCACAATTCGGTTAGGTTTACCTTAGCGATGGGCAGGGAAAGGCATATACCGCAGGGCAAGAATTATTGCTGGGGGAAAGAAACTGATGATGAGATTAGGCAAGATTTAGGATGCGTAGGATGGGGAAGGAAACTGCAGGGGATGGGCACAATCGAAATGTGGAGCTTATTCAAGGAGCAGCTACTGCGTGTCCTTGATAAGTATGTACCTGTCAGGCAGGGAGGAAGTTGTCGAGCGAGGGAGCCGTGGCTTACTAAAGAAGTTGAAGAGCTTGTCAAGAGGAAGAAGAAGGCTTATGTTAGGTTGAGACGTGAAGGCTCAGTTAGGGCGCTTGAGAGTTACAAGCTAGCCAGGAAGGATCTAAAGGGAGAGATAAGAAGAGCAAGGAGAGGACACGAGAAGTCATTGGCGGATAGGATCAAAGAAAACCCTAAGGCTTTCTATCGGTATATCAGGAATAAAAGAATGTCGAGTGATAGGTTCGGGCCAGTCAAGGATAGTAGTGGGAAGTTGTGTGTGGAATCGGAGGAGATAGGGGAAGTGTTAAATGAATATTTTTCGTCAGTATTTACAGTGGAGAAGGAAAATGTTGCCGAGGAGAATACTGAGATACAGACTACAAGGCTAGTTGGGATTGAGGTTCACAAGGAGGAGGTGTTAGCAATTTTGGAAAGTGTGAAAATAGATAAGTCCCCTGGGCCAGAAGGAATTTATCCTCGGATTCTCTGGGAAGCCAGGGAGGAGTTTGCAGAGCCTTTGTCCTTTATTTTTATGTCGTCATTGTCGACAGGAATAGTGCCGGAAGACTGGAGGATAGCAAATGTTGTCCCCTTGTTCAAGAAGGGGAGTAGAGACAGCCCTGGTAATTATAGACCTGTGAGCCTTACTTCGGTTGTGGGTAAAATGTTGGAAAAGGTTATAAGAGATAGGATTTATAATCATCTTGAAAATAATAAGTTCATTAGCGGTAGTCAGCACGGTTTTGTGAAGGGTAGGTCGTGCCTCACAAACCTTATTGAGTTTTTCGAGAAGGTGACCAAACAGGTGGATGAGGGTAAAGCCGTGGATGTGGTCTATATGGATTTCAGTAAGGCGTTTGATAAAGTTCCCCACGGTAGGCTATTGCAGAAAATACAGAAGTATGGGATTGAAGGTGAATTAGTGCTTTGGATCAGAAATTGGCTAGCTGAAAGAAGACAGAGGGTGGTGGTTGATGGTAAATGTTCATCCTGGAGTATAGTTTCTAGTGGTGTACCGCAAGGATCTGTTTTGGGGCCACTGCTGTTTGTCATTTTTATAAATGACCTGGATGAGGGCGTAGAAGGGTGGGTTAGTAAATTTGCGGATGACACGAAGGTCGGTGGAGTTGTGGATAGTGCCGAAGGATGTTGTAGGTTATAGAGGGACATAGATAGGCTGCAGAGCTGGGCTGAGAGATGGCAAATGGAGTTTAATGCGGAAAAGTGTGAGGTGATTCACTTCGGAAGGCGTAACAGGATTGCAGAATACTGGGCTAATGGGAAGATTCTTGGTAGTGTAGATGAGCAGAGAGATCTTAGTGTCCAGGTACATAAATCCCTGAAAGTTGCCACCCAGGTTAATAGAGCTGTTAAGAAGGCATATGGTGTGTTCGCCTTTATTAGTAGCGGGATCCAGTTTAGGAGCCACGAGGTCATGCTGCAGCTGTACAGAACTCTGGTGCGGCCGCACCTGGAGTATTGCGTGCAGTTCTGGTCACCGCATTATAGGAAGGATGTGGAAGCTTTGTAATAGGTGCAGAGGAGATTTACGAGGATGTTGCCTGGTATGGAGGGAAGGTCTTACGAGGAAAGGCTGAGGGACTTGAGGTTGTTTTCGTTAGAGAGAAGGAGGAGGAGAGGTGACTTAATAGAGACATATAAGATAATCAGAGGGTTAGATAGGGTGGATAGTGAGAGTCTTTTTCCTCGGATGGTGATGGCAAACACGAGGGGACATAGCTTTAAGTTGAGGGGTGATAGATATCGGACAGATGTCAGAGGTAGTTTATTTACTCAGAGCGTAGTAGGGGCGTGGAACGCCTTGTCTGCAACAGTGGTAGACTCGCCAACTTTAAGGGCATTTAAGTGGTCATTGGATAGACATATGGATGAAAATGGAATAGTGTAGGTCAGATGGTATCACAGGTCGGCGCAACATCGAGGGCTGAAGGGCATGGACTGCGCTGTAATGTTCTATGTTCTATATACCTATAATTTACAACAGGTTCCTGCGCAGGGGTCAGGATCACAAAACGGGGTTGGCTTTAATTCCCAGGCCAGTGTCACTGCCAAAGAGTGGCATTCCAGTGGAAATGGTGAGAGAATGACACAAAACCAATCAGAAAATTAGGTGGGAATCAGACTCATTTTGCTGGAACCTGTTCTCCTCCCGAAGTCGTGTTTTGTAGTGCAAGCGTGGAGAATCAAGGCAGAATCATTTCCCACAGAACCTGACACCAGGATTGCAGGTTCTGATTCTCCTGGGAGCTGGATAGGCCAAATGATACCTTCACACCCAGAGGCCAACTGAGGCCCTCGAGTGGCATATTAATGGGGCTACAGCTTCACAGGACTGGAACTAATATCCTCATAGGGAGATTGGACAGTGCTGCTGGGGAGGGTTTGAACAATCTTGTCAGTGGGATGGGAACCGAGGTTTGGCTCAAATTGGAAGGATGTAGAGCTTAAAACAGGAGGTATAAAAGTAGACAGCAGGTAGGCGAAATAAAGGCAAGCCTCAACTCGGTTTAGAATGCAGAATAATATTAAGAAGACAAGGTTAAGAGCACTGTACCTGAATGCATGGAGCATTCGAAACAAGGTAGGTTATTTAAAGGCACAGATAGAGGTAAATGGGTATGATCTCATTGTCATGACGGAAACTTGACAGTAGGGTGACAAAGACTGGGAACTGAAGATTCAAAGAGATTCAACATTTAGAAAGGAAAGGAAGGCAGGAAAAGAAGGTGGTTTAGCGCTTATAATAAGGGATGGGATTAAAGCAAAAGTACGGGATGATCTCAGATTGAAAGAAAAAAATGTGTTGTTTGGGTGGAGCTACGAAACAGCAAGTGGCAGCAAACATTGGCTGGAGTTGCTGATAGGCCAACAAGCAGTAGTGACAGATTGGGGCAATGTATTAATCAGGAGATCAGAAACATGTAGCATGTGTAATAGAGTGATTATGGGTGTTTTCAATCTGCAGATATACAGGGTAAATCTAATGAACACTAATGCTGTGGAGGACGAGACGTTGGCGTGTTAGGAATGGTTTTCTAGAGCAATATGTTGAGGAACAGACTAGAGAACAGGTTATTATAGATCAGTATTAGGTAGCGAGAAAGGACTAATTAATCATCTTGTTGGTAAAGATGCTTCCGGGATGAGTGACCATATATGATAGAATTTTACGTTAAGTTTGAAAGTGAGGTAGTTCAACCTGAAGCCAGGGTGTTAATTTTGGACAAAGGAAATTATGAAGGTATGAGGGGCAAATTGGCTGCGGTGGATTGGGAAAATACATTAAAAGGTCTGACAGTACAGATGCAATGGATAGTCTTCAAAGATATATTGCATAGTTTACAGCAACTGTACATTCCCTCAAGGTACAAAAAACCCAACAGTAAAGGCAGTCAACCGTGGCTAACAAAAGAAGTTAAGGGTTGTACAAGCTAAAAATAAAATGCCAATAAAGTTACCAGAAATAGTAGTAACCAGTTGAATGGGAACATTTGAGAATACATTAAAGCAAGACCAAAAACTGATAAAGAAACAGGGAACAGAAGATGAATGTAATAATCAAAAAACATACAAAATAATGCACTGCAAAAGCTTCTATATGTCCATAAAAAGGAAACGTTTGGCTCAGTTAAATGTGGGTCCATTACTGGCAGTGTCAGCAAAATTTATAACTGGAACAAAGAAATTGCAGAGAAGCTAAATTATTTCTTTGTGCATTTCTTCACGAAGGAAGATACAAGAATTCTCCCAAACTTAGAAATCCAAGGGACTCGGGTGAAAGAGGAGATGACGGAAATTAGTGTGAGGATGAAGACTGTATTGGAGAAATGAATGGGGCTGAAGGTTCCTGCAGGTTTGAAGGCAGCAAATGTCACACCACTATTTTCGAAGGGAGGGAGAGAGAAAACCGGGAACTACAGACCTGTTAGCCTTACATCAGCAGTAGGAAAAATATAACAATCTATTGTACAGGATGTGATAAATGGACACTTGAATAATGATGATCTGATTGGGCATAGTCAACATGGCTTCATGAATGGGAATTCATGTTTGACGAACCTTTTGGAGCTGTTTGAGCATTTTTACCAATAGAATTGAGTTGGTGGACCTGCTACACCTTGATTTTCCGAAGGTTTTTGAAAACGTCACCCACAGCAGATTGATAGCAAAATTAAAGCACGTGGGATAGGAGGCAATATACTGGCATGGATTATGGATGGTTAACAGGCTGAAGACAGAGAGCAGGAGGAAACGCATCATGGCATTGGCAGGTTCCCATTGGCAGGCTGCAAATAGTGAAGTACCACAGGGATCAGTACAAGGGCCCCAGCTGTTCACAATAAATATTAATGTTTTGAATGCGGTGGCCATATGTAATATTTTCAAGTTGTCGGATGACACAAAACCAGGTGTGAATGTGTGTTGTGAGGAATATGCAAATTGGCTTCAAGGGGATTTGATCAGACCTACTGAGTGGACAAGAAAGGGGCAGATAGAATATAATGTGGAAAATTGTGAGGTTATCCACTTTGGCAGGCGCAGCAGATATGCATAGTATATCTGAAATGGCAAGAGATTAGAAAGTGTAGACGTACAAAGGGACCTCCATATCTTTGTCAATAAGTCACTGAAAGCTAACATGCAGGTGCAGCACGCAATTAAGAAGGCTAATGGTATGTTAGCCTTTGTCACAAGAGGATTTGAGTGCAGGAATAGTGATGTCTTGCTTCAATTGGCTGGACCGCACCAAGATTATTGTGTGCAGTTCGGTCCCCTTACCCTCGGAAGGATCTTATTGCCATAGAGGGAGTACAACGAAGGTTCACCAGACTTGCTCCCAGGATGGCGGGACAGTCCTATGAAGAGTAATTGCAGAAACTGGGCGAGTATTCTCCCGAGTTTCGAAGAATGAGAGGTGATCTCATTCAAACCTAAAAATACATAAAGGGACAGACAGAGTAATTGCAAGTAATGGGTGGGGAGTTTAGAACCAGGAGACACAATTTCAAAATAAGAAGGAAATCATTTAGGAGAGAGATGAGGAGAAATTCCTTTACTCAGAGGGTTGTGAATCTTTGGAATTTCCTGCCTTCGAGGGCTGTGGAAGCTTAGTCATTGAGTATGTTCAAATCAGAAATTGTGAGATTTCAAAATACGACATAAGGAGATATCGGGATCGTGTGCAAAAAAGGCATTGAAGTGGATGATCAGCCATGATCGTACTGAATGGTGGAGAAGGCTCGAAGGGCTGAATGGCCTACTGCTGCTGTTCTGTTCCTAGTACCGGTAGTGGCCACCGCTCCCGGTGCTGCTGCCGTTACCGCTGTGCAGCCGGCCTTTGATTGTGCAACCCACGGCCCTATAAAGCCTTTAATGGGATGGGGATCCTGTCTCGTTAAACTTTACACGAAAAGACAGGAGGGTCGGTCCTGGGGGCGGCGGCGGGGGAGGGGGAGGGGTGAGGGGTGACATTTCAGGCCGACTCTGGGAATCTTGCCTCCTGCACAGGACCCAGCCCATCACGTCTGTCAGGAATGATCCCATCCACTGAGTTTAAGGACAGCTCGCATTTACTCGGCTTTGGAGCAGCCAGGACAAACTAACATAGACAAACATGTAAATGGATTTCTGGAACACATCTGCTAACTCAGAAGATAGGAAGCCGCATGTCTTTTGGGACAGTCAGGGCAACATAAGCCAGGGAATGAGGAGTCTGAGCCTGAAGAAGGGGATGAGAGGTCTCTGAGGGGAAGAAATAACTGTCCAATAATAGTGAATAAATTCCAATAAAATACATCTCACAACATTTAAGGTCGGAAGTGGTAAATATTTGGAAAAGTAACTAAGCGTGGGAAAAGTCTATGGCTCGGATTCATTGTGTCTGCACATACTAAAAAGATAGGAAAGAAGCACAAGAGGCATTATTATCGGTTCATTAATAATCATCAGGTAAGGAAACAGTCTCAGACGACTGACGGACAGTTCATGTGGTTGTTGTATTTTACACGTAAGGCAGAACATGTCCAAATAACTATATATCAGTTAGAGTCAGCGGCACAGAAGTTACTTGAATCACTTTTCTGAGATGCAACGGATAAACACCTGAAAACACAGAATATAATTCAGAATATTCAGCACATATTCCAAAATGAAGCTCAAACTTGACCAACCTTAGTGGATTTTTGAATAATGTCAGAAAGCTTAGATACATGTAATACAGTTGAAGTAATGGCCAATAATTTTCCAAAGGTATTCAGTAAGGGACCATGTATCAGACTAATCTCAGAGCAAGTGAATTTAGGGATCAAATAGCAGAATGGACAACAATCTGACTACAAAAACAGAAAACAGGGAATAAGGGTTAAAGGTATTTTGTCAGATTGGCAGACGTTGGGAAGTGGTTTTCCACAAAGGTCAGCGCTGCGAATACTGTCCTTCACCATTTAAATAAACCATCTGGATGTGGGAAGCAGAAGTACAATTTCACAATTTTCAGCCAAGTCCAAATTCTGAGTACAGTTAATACCGAGTAAGAATGCAACTAAATACCTGAAAACATTATTAATAAGAGTTGATAAAGTTGCACAAAGGGCATTTAAATGTCAAATTATTTTGAGAAGTGCTAAGTGTGAGCTGCTTAATTTTGTTCTGAAAAACAAGCATCTCAAATAATGCTTGGACGACAAGAGTCTGAATGGGGTCAAAGGGGACAAGGGGTTCAGGGGATAGATTCTCAAATCATTTAAAGTAGCAACACGTGTTAACAGGCCCGGAAAATACAAAACAATCACAGCAATTCAATTTCAGAGTATTGGAATAGAAAAACAAAAACAAAGAGCTGATCTTATACTGAAATAGAACCATGGTTTTACTAAACTTGGCGTAGTGTGTGTAGTTCTAGTCTCCATGTTACAAAAAGGATACTGATGCACTCGAGATGGTTCAAATATTTTTCACAGGATGACACCAGAGCTGAGAGAAGTTTATTTCACCATTCATATTTTACTAAGTTATTATTTACATCATTTGGTCTGATCTCTGTATGATGAAAACCGGATACATATGTTCATTAGCTATAGGTATCTCCTCATAGGGACACAACTCACTGAGCCAAGGGCAGAGATTGGTACAGGTTACATCTGGTGAGATTCTGAACGTGAGACATGAACTGATCTGTCAAAGATGAATCTGTTACAGCAGTGGACGATTCAACAAACACAGCCCAATATTTATCCTGTGCCATTAATAGGTAATTGGTTTCAGCACACGTAACCCACAGCTTCGCAGGACTATGTTGGGTGAAGGGATTAATCAGCAATAAAATAAATCGTGTTTATAGTAACTGTACTCAGCTTAAGAATAAGTCATTATTACAGTATTAGAATACAGTATCAGTGCTGTCCTGTGGTTTAATTGTCGATAAATAGGTAGCATCTGTTTCAGTCGGAACATTTCAAAAGGAAACAGATAAATATCAATACATTTAAAATTATACATGGATTAGAAGACCTCAGTTAACATCTTCCGCTTGGCAATCAATTCTTAAGACCCAAAGGTATCTCAATAGAGAGATCTATCATCTGAAACAAAGATTTCAATATAGAAATGGATTGGACAATTGCAGTCATTGCAGTAAAACATGCTCACTGGCATCAGGTGTTCTACTCCAGTTCATGACCAACACTGCGCACAATTCCACAATGACAGATACTCCCAATAGTACATGACCACTGGAGTCAGATGTTCTGCTCCAGTTAGTGATCCACACTCAGTACAATTCTACAGTGACAGATAGTCCTAATAAAACCTTATTTTAAAGATATGTCTTCAGTGGTATCTAAGTTAACATCGTGCAATTTTCCACTGAATGCAATAACTTGACAATTCAGGGAGCCTATCAGTTACAATCAGAGCTTTATTATCAGTTCAGGGAATACAATAAAACCGCAGCGATAATGCAGGATGTTTGACATAAGAAAATGATATTAGTGATCGGTTGTCTGTATATCGCTGCCCACTAGATCACCAAGTAACATTCTTTGTCAGAGAAGAAATAGAGAACAACTCACACACTGTTTTACACAACTTCAATGATAATAATCACTTACCAGGAACACCAATGATGGCAAGGATCAGGCAATATATTTTCCAGATACTGCTCAGTGTTTCAAGCATTTTCTGTATCAAGTGATCTTTCCCTTTGTACTGCAGGCAATCTCTCTATATTAAACTCTGAGGTGATACATTCCCAGAGCCTATACTTTATACCCTGTGGTATCTCCACGGGGAAATTGAAATTGCAAGTTTTAAAAAAATTTGAACAAACAGATTACGACATCGTGTTTTGTCCCTATTATAATTAAATACATATGTTTCTGAAGTTGAACTGGAAAACTGCCAAGACTGGACTATTCTAATCACATCAATTAACTCATGGAAATTAGAAGCCTTATTCTCCCAGCAATGAGGTTTTACTTTCAAACATCATCCATCATATCTTCCGGCACTGTGGCACAGTGGTTAGCACCACAGCCTCACAGCTCCAGCGACCCGGTTTCAATTCTGGGTACTGCCTGTGTGGAGTTTGCAAATTCTCCCTGTGTCTGCATTGGTTTCCTCCGGGTGCTCCGGTTTCCTCCCACAGCCAAAAGACTTGCAGGTTGATAGGTAAATTGGACATTAGAAATTGTAACTAGTATAGGTAGGTGGTAGCAAAATATAGGGACAGATGAGGAAATTATAGGAACGTAGGGTTAGTATAAATGGGTGGTTAATGGTCGGCACAGACCCGGTGGGCCGAAGGGCCTGTTTCAGTGCTGTGTCTCTAAATCTAAATCATATCTCTAGTTTCATGCTGTTTCAGTGATGTCCTTCACTCGACTGTGACCATTCAGCAATTTAACTCCAGATGTGTGCATGTATCCTTCAGGGCTGCTTTACCTCACTGTGGACTTTGGATGTCCCCTTTAACTTTGATCATCCAGTAATTAAACACCAAGTGTGTAATATCTCTCTCAAGGATGCTGTTCTTCATTGTGGGATATGGCTGCTTCTTTAACTGTGGACGTTCTATTAAGTGATTAAAACGAGTTATTTGTGACTATGCATTGCAATTGAACTGATGCAGCCACTCATTCTTCATTACCAATACTACCCAACATCCTTTTCCTTTTTCCTATCCTTCTGAAATAGTGAATAGCCTTGAAATTTCAGTTCCCAACTTTGGTCAGCTGAGGCCACGTTTCCGTAAAAGAGCATCCTTGGTAACTAATGTTCTGTCAATTCATCGAATCTACCTTAATGTGAATGCTGCAGGCAGTCGATACAGTGCCTTAATTTTGGCCTTTTATAACTTGTTTCCCCGTATTTTGACCTGATTTGATGCTGGCCTTCGTTTCTGCTGACTTCCACTTTCGCTTACTTCCTTTGTTACTACCATTACCAGCTTTGTTTTTCTCCTATCTGAAATCTGTGAAGGTAAGTTTCAGATTCAAGTACGTACCTATTGTTTCGGCAGCTTCTTTTGGATCAGCGATAGTGCGAGTGAGGGGGCAGCTGGGAAGGTAAGTTTCAGTTTCAAGTAACTACCTTTTGTTTCGGCGGACACGGGGACTGCTGGGTAAGTAAACGTATATATTCGGGCAGTGGCTAAAATCGAAACACTACACGTGTAGTGTCTCCCACCCATCCTCCTCCTCGAACCAAAAGAAAAGGACTCTTGTGTGGAGGGTTTGGTAAGGTAAGTTTTTCATTTTTCTTTAATCTCTGTTGTCAATTTGGTGCGGAGGGGATGGCAGCAAGGGCAGTTGCATGCTCCTCTTGCAGGATGTGGGAGGTGAGCGTCACCACTTGTGTCCCTGCTGACTTCACCTGTGAGAAGTGCACCCAACTCCAGCTCCTCGCAGACCGCGTTAGGGAACTGGAGATGGTGCTGGATGAACTTCGGATCATTCAAGATGCTGAGGGAGTGATAGAGAGCAGTTATAGGGAAGTAGTGACACCTAAGATACAGTATAAAGGTAGCTGGGTGACCCTCAGGGGAGGGAAAGGGAATAGGCGCACAGTGCTGGGATCCCTTGTGGCTGTTCCCCTCAATAATAAATATACCTTTTTGTATACGGTTGGGGGGTAACGACCTACCGGGGAAAGCCACAGCGGCCCGATCTCTGGCACTGAGCCTGGCTCAGTAGTTCAGAGGGAAGTGGGACGATTAGGAGAGCTATACTGATAGAAGGTTCAATGGTTCGAGGAACAGACAGGAGATTCCGTGGTCGCGAATGAGACTCCCTGATGGTATGTTGCCTCCCGGGTTCCAGGGTCATGGATGTCTCGGATCGAGTTTACAGGAGTCTTAAGGTGGAGGGGGAACAGCCAGAGGTCGTGGTACACACAGGTACCAATGACATCGCGAGGAAAATTGATGAGGACCTGAAAAGCGAAAATAGGGAGTTAGGTTGGAAGCTAAAAGGCAGAACGAGCAGAGCAGTAATCTCAGGATTGATACCACTGCCACGTGCTAGTGAGGCTAGAAACAGGCAGCGAGTACAGTTGAACACGTGGCTACAGAGCTGGTGTAGGAGCGAAGGCTTCAGATATGTGGATCATTGGGACACCTTCTGGGGAAGGTGGGACCTATACAAGAGGGACGGGTTGCATCTGAATTGGAGGGGGACCAATACCCTGGGCGAGAGGTTTGCTCGAGCTCTTCGGGAGGTTTTAAACTAGTTTGACAGGGGGATGGGAACCGGAGCAACGGATCAGTGGATGGGTTAGCTGTTGAACCGAGTGCAGAGAGTCTCTGAGGAAGGTTAGACAATTGATACGACAAAGTTGCAGCCAGTATGATGGGTTGAAGTGTGTCTATTTTAACGCAAAAGTTTCAGGAATAAGGGTGATGAACTTACAGCATGGATCAGTACTTGGAGCTACGATGTTGTGGCCATTACGGAGACGTGGGATTCACAGAGGCAGGAATGGATGTTGGAAGTTCTGGCGTTTAGATGTTTCAAAATGAATAGGGAGGGAGGGGAAAGAGGTGGGAGAGTGGCATTCCTAATCAAGAATAGTATCACAGCTGCAGAAAGGAAGGTCGTCGAGGAGGGTTTGTCTACTGAGTCATTCTGGGTGGAAGTCAGCAACAGCAGAGGAGCAGTCACTTTGTTGGGAGCTTTCTATAGACACCCCAATAGCAACAGAGACACGGAGAAACAGATTGGAAGGCAGTTTTTGGAAAGGTACAGACGTAACAGGGTTGTTGTCATTGATGACTTCAACTTCCCTAATATTGATTGGAACCTCCTTGGAGCAAATAGTTTGGATGGAGCAGTTTCTATCAGGTGTGTCCAAGAAGGTTTCCTGACTCAATATGTTGATCGGCCGACTAGAGGGGAGGCTATGTTGGACTTGGTGCTTGGCAACGAACCAGGCCAGGTGGCAGATCTCTCGGTGGGAGAGCATTTCGGTGATAGTGATCACAACTCCCTGACCTTTACTATACTCATGGGAAGGGGCAGGAGCAGACGGGATGGAAAAATATTTAACTGTGGGAGGGGGAGTTACAATGCGATTAGGCAGGAACTGTGGAGGATAAATTGGGAACTGATGTTCTCAGGGAAATGCACGACAGAAATGTGGAGATTGTTTCGGGAGCACTTGCTGCGACTGCTGGATAGATTTGTCCCGATGAGGCAGGGAGGGGATGGTAGAGTGAAGGTACCTTGCATGACAAGAGATGTGGAACAGCTAGTTAAGAGGAAGAAGGAAGCTTACTTAAGGTTGAGGAAACAAGGATCAGACAGGGCTTTGGAGGGTTACAAGGTAGCCAGGGAGGAACTGAAGAATGGACTTTGGAGAGCTAGAAGGGGACATGAAAAAGTTTTGGCGGGTAGGATTAAGGAAAATCGCAAGGCGTTCTACACTTCTGTGAGGAACAAGAGGATGGCCAGAGTGAGGGTAGGGCCGATCAGGGATAGTGGAGGGAACTTGTGGCAGGAGTCGGAGGAGGTATGGAGGCCCTTAATGAATACTTTGCTTCAGTATTCACTAGTGAGAGGAACCTGGTCGTTTGTGAGGACAGCGCGTAACAGGCTGATATGCTCGAACAGGTTGAGGTTAATAGGAAGGATGTGCTGGCAATTTTGAATGATATGAGGACAGATAAGTCCCCGCGGCCAGACGGGATATACCCAAGGATATTACGGGAAGCGAGGGAAGAGATTGCCGCTCCTTTGGCGATGATCTTTGCGTCCTCACTGTCCACTGGAGTAGTACCGGATGATAGCAGGGTGGCAAATGTTATTCCCTTGTTCAAGAAAGGGAATAGGGATAACCCTGGGAATTATAGACCAGTCAGTCTTACTTCGGTAGGGATCAAATTATTGGAGAGAATTCTGAGAGACAGGATTTATGATTATTTGGAAAAGCATAGTTTGATTAGAGACAGTCAGCAAGGCTTTGTGAGGGGCAGGTCATGCCTCACAAGCCTTATTGAATTCTTTGAAGATATGACAAAGCACATTGATGAAGGAAGAGCAGTGGTTGTGGTGTATATGGATTTTAGCAAGGCGTTTGCTTCGGTTCCCCATGGTAGGCTGATTCAGAAAGTAAGGAGACATGGAATACAGGGAAAGTTGGCTGTCTGGATACACATTGGCGGGCCCATAGAAGACAGAGGGTGGTAGTAGATGGAAAGTATTCAGCCTGGAGCTCGGTGACCAGTGGTGTTCCGCAGGGATCTGTTCTGGGACCTCTGATCTTTGTGATTTTTATCAATAACTTGGATGAGGAAGTGGAAGGCTGGGTTAGCAAGTTTGCAGATGACACGAAGATTGCTGGAGTTGTGGATGGTGTGAAAGGCTGTTGTAGGTTGCAACAGGGAACTGACAGGATGCAGAGCTAGGCTGAGAAGTGGCAGATGGAGTTCAACCTGGAAAAGTGTGAAGTGATTCATCTTGGAAGGTCGAATTTGAATGCAGAATACTGGCTTAACGACAGGATTCTTGGGAGTGTGGAGGAACAGAGGGATCTTGGGTTCCATGTCCATGGATCGCTCAGAGTTGCCACCCAAGTTGATAGGGTTGTTAAGAAGGCGTATAGTGTGTTGGCGTTCGTTAACAGGGGGATTGAGTTTAAGAGCTGCGAGGTTATGCTGCAGCTCTATAGGGCCCTGGTTCGACCACACTTGGAATATTGTGTTCAGTTCTGGTCGCCTCATTATAGGAAGGATGTGGAAACTTTAGAGAGTGTGCAGAGGAGATTTACCAGGATGCTGCCTGGACTGGAGGGCATGTCTTACGAAGAAAGATTGAGGGAGCTAGGGCTTTTCTCATTGGAGCGAAGAATGAAAAGAGGTGACTTGATAGAGGGGTGCAAGATGATGAGAGGCATAGATGGAGTGGATAGCCAGAGACTTTTATCCAGTGCCGAAAGGGCTATCACCAGGGGGCATAATTTTGAGGTGATTGGAGGAAGGATTCGGGGAGATGTCAGAGGTAGGTTCTTTGCACCGAGAGTGGTGGGTGCGTGGTATACGCTGCCAGCGATGGTAGTAGAAGCAGATACATTCGGGACATTTAAGCGACTCTTGGATAGGTGCATGGATGATAGTAGAATGAAGGGCATGTAGGTAGTTCGATCTTAGAGTAGGTTAAAGTTTCGGCACAACATCGTGGGCCGAAGGCCCTGTACTGTGCTGCGCTGTTCTATGTTCTATGTTCCATCCCTCTCAGGTTCCGATCCTCTGGCAAGCTAGTTTCAAATCTCGCCAGCATCAGTAGCAAATTGTCCTGAGAGTATATTGGTCTCGGTCCTGCTAGGGTATAATGCATCCTTCTTGTCGAGCATCCACCTGCTCAGAGCGAGTACTGATGCCTCAAGAATCTAAAGTCCGCACAATTGCACCATCTTTACAGCCACGCCTTCATTTGCTCTACACTCCTATTTCTGTACTCACTAGCTTGTGGCACTGGGAGTAATCATGAACTTACTCCTTTTGAAGTCTTGCTTTTTAATCTCTTTCCTATTTCTCTAAAGTCTGTTTCCATATCTTCATTACTCTTTCTCCCCATCTTTATTGGAGATGTGGTCCATGAGCTCTGGTTGTTCACCCACTTTGCAGTTGTGCAGTGATATCCTTGACCATGTCACCAGGGAGTCAACATAACATCCTGGAGTCACGTCTATGGTCGCAGACATGCCTCTCTGTTCCCCTAATTGTTGAATTTCCAGCCGATTTCACTTTTCCACTCCTCTTCCTCCTGTCCTGTGCAGCTGAGCTGTCCGTGGTTTCATGGGCTGAGCTGTGGTTGCACAACCATGAAGAACTATCATATTCACCTGTATGCAAAGAGGCAAATCTATTTGTGAGCGAGATCGCTTAGTGGAAACTTGGACTACCTGCCTGGTCCTCGTAGTCTCTCTGGTGGTCACCCATCCCTTCTCTGCCTGCACTCTCTTCACCTACAGTGTGAACACATCTCTAAACATGCAATCTATATAGTACTCAGCCTCACGGATGCGGCATCCCACAAGTTCAAACCAAAGATATCAGCTTTCTGCAGCTGGGGACACATCCTGAACACGTGGTCGTCTATGCAAATGGACACGTCCAGAAACAATATCCTCCATTTTAAGCATCGAGCATGATATGCTACTGTGGGAGCCATCACACCCACATGACAGGGACACGAGCAGATGGAGATGGTGAGAGGGGAACAGTAACTGCACTGACACAGGGACATCAGCAGATGGTGTTGATGACAGGGGACTGTAACTGCAGTGAGACAGGGGGACACCAGCAGATGGAGATGGTGAGAGAGGGCCAGTAACTGCAGTGAGACAGGGACACCAGCAGATGGTGATGTTGAGAGAGGGACAGTAACTGCAGTGAGACAGGGGCACCCGCAGATGGAGATGGTGAGAGGGGGACTGTAACTGTAGTGAGACAGGGACACCAGCAGATGGAGATGGTGAGAGGGGCCAGTAACTGCAGTGAGACATGGACACCAGCAAATGGAGGTAGTGAGAGGGGCCAGTAACTGCAGTGAGACATGGACACCAGCAGATGGAGATGGTGAGTGGGGCCAGTAACTGCAGTGAGACAGGGACACCAGCAGATGGAGATGGTGACGGGGACAGTAACTGCAGTTAGACAGGGACCCCAGCAGATGGCGATGGTGAGAGGGGGCAGTGACTGCAATGAGACATGGACACCAGCAGATGGAGATGGTGAGCCATTGCTGATGGGGTTTTCACTGTTACTGAAAGTCTGAATGTTTCAAATGTTTGAAAAGTTTACTCGCTGTAAAATTAAAAGCTGAATTAAATCATTTTTATACAAATGTTGTTAAATGGCTATTTTCCTACTATGTAAACACTCGCAACAATAAAGTGGTTCCTATTTGGAAAATTATTTTGAGTGATTAAAGATGATGCATATACAAAACAACAGCATCAAATAAAACTCAACAATCAAATAAAAACTCTCTGAATAAGTTGTGTTGAATTCTTCATCACTAATATTATGACATATCTCTCTTGCTCTCAAATCTCTCTCTATGCTGGTAACTTCTGCACTCGAACTCAGAGTATTTGAAGTGTTGATCCGATTGTCTTTTGAAAGTTAATATTGAATCTACTTTCAGAAACCTGCCAGACAGTGAATTCAAGACCAGAACACCTCTCTGACTATTTGTTTTTTCCCCTCTGCTATTGGGAGCAGTCTCTCCTCATGTCTCCAAACTGAGGGAAAGATTTTGAATACAATTAATTTCTCGAGGACAGCAGCTGCAGAGGAGATAGAACCTCCTGCGAGTGGACAAGTGATGAACAAAATCATCTCTGACTCCCCCAGAGCAGAGAAAGAAAAAGTCAGGAAGCAAATGGAAACAAGTAACACTTTATTACAGCAGCAAAAACTCTTTGTCAGAATGTGCAGGTCGTTATCGCTGAACTTCATATGAACTGGAGGTGAAAAGTGGAAGATCTTTAATACAATTTGTGATAAATGCCCATTTGCCAACTTTGTAAAATCTTGTGACATTAAAGTGGTAAATGTGAGGAAGGTTTTTTCGATTAATTGCAGGCTAATCCATAAATACACCAGTGGCAAATCAAATGCAAAGAATCAGTGACAAATATAACTGTAAATATGTATCAGAACTGTTGTGTGAAATGTCACCAGAGGTGAAAGTTATCTTGTCTGCATCATTAACCTGCATCCAGTTTCAGTCTTTATCACACATTGAAATTGAAAATCCGAATAAAAACTGCCTGTTTATACTGCAGTCAAACCGGCCTCTTGAGCAAAGAGTCACTGCCAGAATTTCAAGGTAACTGCACTGAGACATTTTCAGACATTTTCTGAACTTTCTGTTAACTGGAGGTGAATAGTGAAAGACATTTCATGCAATCAGTCTAAATTGGTCATTATCCAAACCGGCAACTTTAAATGACAGCAGCTTTTCTGCTCTGTTAATGAGGTTTTGGGGGAGGGAGAGAGAGAGAGGGAGACAAACAGACATGCTTCTGTCTGAAATGGTCCATTTGGGATGTGGCTGGAATATCCCTCTCTCCCTCATTCACTGTTTACACAGGGACTCACCTTGTACTGTCCCTTACCTGGGAGGCAGTGTACAGATGGAGGAAGCTGAGAGCTGGTTGGTTGAACTGTATTTTGGGTGGACTGGCTGTTTTGAATGACAGGTTCCGGGATATATTAGGACAACATCAGCCTCCATTCTTTCTTTCCATGCAGCTGGTTTGTGAAAGTGAGTTCCTGTGTCGCAGTCTCTGTGTCTCTGTGCTCACGTGAATTGCAAGCTGATTACAGTGTGTGTGTGTTATGTGTGAGAGAGAGAGTAGAATCTGACTCCCGCTCTTTCTGTCCAAGTCCAGAACTTTTGTTCAATTCCCACCCCAATGCCCCTATCCAAGATCTTTTCCCCATGGACAAGCTGATGGAGGGAACGTGCTGAAGTCCAACGATGGAGCGCAGACCGTGTATAGTGAGTATCATATCTTTATTGGCTCTCTCTCTGCCTTTCTCCCTTTTTCTGAATCAGTCTCTCTCCCTCAATCTCTCTCCCTTAATCTCTTTCTCAATCTCTCTCTCAATCTTTCTCTCTCTCTCTCTCTGTCTATTTCTCTCTCTTGCTCTCTGTTTTTCTCTCTGTCTCTGTTTCTCTATCTCTCTGTTCCTCAATGTCTCTCTCTCAATCTCTCCATCTGTGTTTCTCTCTCTCTCTCTCTCTCTCTCTGCATTTCTCTCTCTATCTGGTTCTCTCTCTCTCTGATTCTAATCTCTGTTTGGTAATCTCACTCTCTATCTCAATTTCTCTCTCCCTCACTTTGATTTTCTCTATCTCTCTCTGTGCTTCTCTCTCAGTATCTCTCTCTCTCCCTCTCTTTTTCTCTCCCTATTTTCTCTCTCTCTGGTACTCTCTCACTTTCTCTGTTTCTCAATCTCTCTCTCCCTCACTTTGTGTTTCTCCCTCGCTGTTTCTCTCTCTCCCTCTGTTCCTCAGTCTCTCTCTCCCTCAATGTGGTTCTCTTTCTCTCTGTGATTCTCTCTCTGTTTCTGTCTCTCTCTCTCTCTTTGTGTTCCGCAATCTCTGACTCTCTCTCTCTCTCTCTCTTCATCTCTCTCTATTCCTCTCTCGGTTTCTCAATCTCTGTTTCTCTGTCTCCCTCCATTTCTCTCCCTCTCTGTGTTCCTCCATCTCTGTCCCTCCCTCCCTCACTTTGTGTTTCTCTCTCAGTGATTCTGTGTCTTTCTGTCTCAATGGATTTCTCTGTGGACTTCTCTCTCTCAATCTCTCTGTGATTTTCTGGGTGCCGTTCTCACTGGCTTTCTGTCTGTCGCTTTGCTGCCTGCAATTTATTTGTGTCTCTGTTCTTTCCCTCCACTTTTTCCCTCCTCTCTTTCTCTGGCTCTTTCTGTCCTTTTTCTATTTTTGACTTTCTGCCTTTTCTCTATTTCTCTGACTTTCTGTCTTTTCTCTAGTTCTGACTTTCTGTCTTCTCTCCATTTCTGACTTTGTCTTTATTCTATTTGTCTGACGTTCTATCTCTTTTCTGTTTCTCTGTCTCTTTCTGTCTTTTCTCACTTTCTTTTCTTTCTCTTAATTTGTCTCCTTATGTCTTTTCTCTATTTCTGACTTTCAGCCTTTTCTCTATTTTTGACCTTCTGTCTTTTCTCTATTTGTCTGACTTTCTCTCTCTTTTCTTATTCACTGTTTCTTTCTGTCTTTTCTCTTTCTTTATCTTTATTTTTAACTTTCATTTTCTCCTACATTTCCTAACACTAACCACACCCCCTTGCAATTTATGTCGGCCCTGCAATTTATATCACCCCACGCAATTTATCCCCCCCCCTCCCCGCAATTTATATCCTCCACCCCCGCAATTCATATCCGGTCCGCAAGTTATCGCCCCAACAATTTATCCCTCCATCAACTCATATACCCCCCACAATTTATATCCCCTCTGTAATGTATTCACGCCCGAGAATACACCCCACCCACCAGGTAAATACCCCTGGTCTAAAGACCCCTATCTGCCATCCCCATGTTAACACACCCCCATCTAATACCCTTCCTGTGATAAGACCCCCATCTAAATACCCCTACTGTGAACAGAATCCCATCTAAATACCCACAGGAACAGACTCCCCTCGAAATACCCCCTGTTTCCAGACTGCCAACAAAATGCCCTTCCTGTGACCAGACCCCCTATCTAAGTACCAGGAGGAACAGACTCCCATTTAAATGCCCATCCTGTGACCAGACCCCCATCTAATTACCCCCCAAACAGACCTCCATCCAAACCCCTCCTGTAACCATCTATATACCCCCAGGAACAGACCCCTCCAGTGAACAGCAGCCCAAGTAATTTACCCCCATCCCCCTGCGAATAGACCCACATATAAACCCTCCTCATGAACGGACTGGACAATCCGCACTGCTCCCTCCCATATTAAACCTGAAGAATCCCCACTGCCTCTCTCATTTTAAAACTGGAGAATACTCCCCCCTCCCATTTTTAGCATACCTCATTCCCTCTGTGAATATTGTCCTCTAACTCTCCCCCTGCCCCCACTGTAAACTCTCCCCCTTTCTTAATGCCCTCCTTGTCCTGTAAAAGCTCCCCACTCTACTAATTCCCACCCTGTATCATCTCCACCCCCCACCCCCCCGAACAGCCCGCACAGGGACAGAGACACAGAAGACAGATCCCAGGATTAGAACAGAACAGGGAGGGAGAGAAATAAATGGAAAGGGAGATGGAGAATGACATGCAGGGTGTCCGAAACTAGTGAGAGAGAAACTGAGAACAGAGGGACAGAAATATCGAGAAAAGCAGAGAGAGAAAGAGAGAGAAATGGAGACACGTGCAGAAAGAGATGTATTTATTGAGAAAGATCCCAGACAAAGAGAGAGATGCAGAGACAGAAAGATGTTGAAGGGCAGAGATACAAAGTAAGATGCGTTTACAGATTAGAGAGGGTTGTCCCGGGAGGGGGGGGGGGGTGGGAGAAATGCAGAGGTAATCTTGCCGGAAACGAGGAGCAGAGGTGGAAAGATTCTGGAATTTGGAAGTGAGTGAGAGACGAAATGGACTGAGCGAGAGACAGATAAAGATGCGAAGAGTCGCAGAAAAAGAGTGGAAATGGAAACCTGCGAGACTCTAGAGAGGGGCAGACATAGAAAGGATGTTGAGAGATACAGAAATAGGGATTTAAAGATGTGAAGAAACGGAGCGAGGAACAAGGAGGAAGGCGCAGGGAGCACGTTGCAGCAAGAGATGGAGAGAGGGAAATCTCCGGGATTACACTGATTATTCAGGAGCAGCACTTCCCAAACTATTCCCTTCGGAGCACCCTCCAGCCCCCTCCCTTGTGGTAAAAAATCCATAGACCCCGAAAACACACAACTAAAATACTGCGGATGCTGGAAATCTGAAATAAAAACTGTGCTGGAAATACTGAGCATTTCCAGCACTTTGTTTTTCTATCAGCCCCGGAAACACAGACAGTTTGTAATTATATTTTCTGCATTTAGAAATGAATTAACAATGACAAATTTACATTTATTATTATTTTTCTCTTTGGTTAAAGCTCTTGTCTGAGAATTCCACGTGGCAAAAAGATTCTCCCTCTGCATCATCACAGTTGCAGCTTCCGAAAATTTTCTTCTTGGGAATAAGAGAAATAAAATTGATTCAAACAAAGCAAAGCATTTTTGAACAGAAATAAAGCACAGCAAGAGCCCAGGGCTCTTTCTCTCACTCCTGACATAAAGCAATCTTTCAGTGACTCCCCATTTTATGCACGCATCTGCGTCACAGAGCCAGAGACTGGGAAGTGTGGATGCGTTTACTCTGTCATTTCCTGGTCTCTCTCTCTCTCTCTCTCTCTCTCTCTCTCTCTCTATTTCTCTGTGTGTCTCTCTGCATCTGTTTCTGCCTCATTGTAAAAACACACAAACACTGGCGCCCCCCATTCCCTCTCCTGTAGAAGGATAGAGAGAGAAATCCACATTCCCATCCCTGAGAATTTGAAATCAAATGGCACGCAGGCGTTTCATTTCACCGTCAAATTCAGCCCACAGCGGCAAACACCAGCATTATTCGGGAATGAGAACAAGCCTTTACAAACCTTCACATTTCAGCCATTTTATTGCTGATTCACAGATGTATTTGGCAATCAAATGAATTAATTTGTAAAGTGGCCGTCAATGTTGCAATATTGGAAATGATGCAGGCTATTGGTGCACAGCAAGATCCCACAAGCAGCAGTGTGATAACAGCCGGCTACCCTTCCCTCCCTTTCTGATTCCCTCCATGTGTCCCTCACTCTCCTCCTTCTCTCTCCCTCCTGTTACTCCCATTCAGAGTGACAAATGGAGAGACAGGGGGAGAGAGAGTGAGAGAGAGATAGAGAGAGAGAGTTAGACAGAGAAATCCACTCTCAGAACCTCACTCTAAATTCAAATGGCTGCTGCATATTTCATTTCACCTTGAAATTCACGGCACTGCCCAAAACACCAGCATTATTGGAGAATTATACCGGCTTCAAGCTCAGGACTTTAATTCCAGGCCTTCAGCAGAGCTTTACATGCAATTCACTTCTAAAATGCAGTCACTGTTACAATGCAAGGAATTCTGCAGGCAAGCTGTGCACAGCAAGATCCCAACAATGGTGACACTTCAAAATTCAGTTTACCAAGGTTTTGAGTGTTGATTTCTTTCTCTGTCTCTCACTCTCTGTCTTTCTTCATCTATCTCTGCCTTCCCTCCCTCACCCACACTCCACCTGTCTCTCTCTCTGTTTGCGTTTAACCTGCCACCTCCAGCTTTTTCTCACTCTCCCTCTTTTGCTCTCCATCTGTTTTCGCCACATCTGTAATGTAGGAATTGATGCAGGGATTGAACTCCCAGCAAGATCCCACAATGTGATAATGGCCATATATCCCATCACAGTCCTCAGATAATGCTGAACTCTTTCTTTACGCTGATAACAATTCTTTATACAGCTCCACATTCGGCGTTTGTAACTGTTGTCCAGTTCATGTAAACACACAGAGAAAACCACACTCAGACCCTCAGGAAGCTGAATTAAAAAGTGTCCTCAATGTTGTCATGTAGGAAATGCTGCAGGGCACTAGATGCACAGCAAGATCCCACAAGCAGTGAGGTGATAATACCCAGATGTCAGGCCACAAAAAGGACAAAACCCAATCTTTAAACTGGAAACAAACTGCGGATTCTGTCAGACTAGATGCACAGCAATATCCCACAAGCAGCAGTGTGATAACAGCCGGCTACCCGTCTGAGTCCCTCTATGTTTCTCTCATTGTCCTGTGTCTCTCACCCTCCAGTTTCTCTCATTCAAAGAGACAGATGGAGAGAGAGAGAGAGACAGAGAAATCCTATCTCAGAACCTCACTCTCAATTCAAATGGCTGCTCAACATTTAATTTCACCCTCAAATTTATAGCACTGCCCAAAACACCAGCATTATTCGGGAATTATACTGGCTCCAAGCTCAGGACTTTAATTCCAGGCCTTCAGGAGAGCTTTACACACAATGAATTCACTTCTAAAATGTAGTCACTGTTACAATGCAGGGAATTCTGCAGACAAGCTGTGCACAGCAAGATCCCAGCAATGGGAAAACTTCAACATTCATTATCCCAATTTTTTGAGTGTGGATATCTTTCAATCTTTCTCTCTCTCTCACTCCCCCTGTCTTTCTCCATCTTTCTCAGCCTTCCCTCCCTCACCCACTCGCTCTCTCTCTGTCTCTCTGTCTCTCTCTCTGTTTAACCTGTCACCTCGAGCTGATTCTCACATCTCCCTCTTTCTTCTCCATCTGTTTTTGCCTCAGTGTTGTACTGTGGGAATTGATGCAGACAAAAGTATGCACTGCAGGATCCCACAATGTGATCATAGCCAGATATCCCATCACAGTCCTCAGAAATTGCTACACTCCATCTTTAAACTTATAACCAGACTTTATACAGCTTATTATTCAGCTCTTGTAAACATTGGCCCTCAGGAGCAGTCGACACACAATGAATTAATTTTGAAAGTAATCCTCACTGTTGCAATGCAGAAACCTGCAGGCAATTTGAGCACAGCAAGATCCCACAGGCAGCAATATGATAATATGCAGGTTGTTTTTGGTGATGTAAGTTTAGCGATCCCAGAGAGCGGAACATTCCTGCAGTTTGAAAATCTCTCTGTCTTTCTCCTGCTCCCTCCCCGACCCCATCCACATATGTTTCTTTTTCTCTCGATCTGGGATTTAATCTGGATTGAAACATCCTCTGAAGTGTTTCTGTAACCGTTTAAAATAACCACACGTCACATAGAGGCTCCTATTGATTAATGGTTAAAATAGAGAAAGTGCGGCGGGAGAGAAAAGCAGAGGAAGATGGAGAGAAAACACCGAGAATTCCACACTCAGACTCTCCCAAATCTGAAATATGAAGTGTCCTCGCTTTTGTCATGTAGGAAATATTGCAGGACTCTAGATGTACAGCAAGATCCCACAAGCAGCAATGTGATAAAACCAGATTTCAGTCCCCAGAAAGGGTGAAACTCCCTCTTTAAACTGGGAACAAGATGTTGATTCTGTCTCACCATTTCAAATAACAACAAATCACATTGCTGTGTGTGGTATGTTTTTTTATTCATTAAAGGTTTAAATGGAGAAGGCTAGTGTGAAGCAGGTGACAGAGAAGAGAAAGCATGGGGAAAGATAGAGACACAGGGAAAGAATGTGGAGACAGAGAGAAAGCTAACCTCAGAACTGCAGTAAAATGAATTAAAATGGGCACCGTGCCTCTTATTTAACTGTAAGCTTCACAGCATTGCCCGAAACAGCAGCAAACCTCATAGACAAGGATGGAAGGAGCAAGCGGTAAATGGATCTCGCTCCTGGGGCTCCTCCTTTAACCCCAGACTTTCAACTTGTTTAAAACTCCAGGGCCCCAATCCAACAGGAATTAGTTAACCCAGGGCCCCAGAGAGGAAATTAATCCTCGGGATCATGAAAAGGCACAACTACGCGGGCCCTTTGTGTGCTGCCTGTGGACAAGGCCTCAGTCCGCCCCTCTGGAGGAAGCTCATGTCCAAGGATTCCTCGTCCCAGACTTTCCCTCTTTTCACCTTCACGGTGCAGTTTTCAGAATAAAACTTCCTAAGGCAAGAGGGCGAGAGATAAAATTGCTGAAAAGGTATTGTTAAACAAAACAGCACAGCAAGGGCTCAGGAATTGCCCTCAGTGACACAGATTAATCTCTCAGCAACATCCAAGTACAGACAAATCACAGTTAATAAACCGAAGGATAAAAAGATTGAGACATCAACCTCTACCTGTGTGTGTGTGTGTGTGTGTGTGTGCGCACGTGATTGTGAGTGTCTGTCTCTGTATCTCTCGCCCTGTCTCTGTATCTCTCTCTCTCTCTCCCCCATATCTGTTTTTTCCCTCTGTCTCATATGTAATCTTGACTGAACATAGCTATGTAATATTTCTGCCTCACCATTTAAAACAACAAATCACACTGCTGTGTGTGTTTTTAACCATTAAAAGATTAAATAGAGAGACAGAGGTAAAGAAAGGCAGAGAGAGACAGAGAGAGAAATCGAAACTCAGAACTTCATAAAATGAATTGAAATGGGCTCCGTACATCTTATTTCACAGTAAATCTTCCGAACATTGCCCAAATGACACGGATTATTCTAGAATTATAACAAGCCTTTAGAAACTATCACATTTGCGACTTAATTCCCAGCTTTTGATCCTCATTGAGTTAATTTTTAAAGTGGTCTTCACTGTTGCAATGTTGGAAAAGCTGCAGGCCATTGGTGCACAGAAAGATCCCACAACCAGCATTCTGATAACAGCAGGCTACCTCTGCTCTCCCTCTCTAATTCAGTCCATGTTTCCCTCACTCTCCTGCGTCTCTCTCCCTCCTGTTACTCTCATTCAGAGAGACAGATGGAGACAGAGAGAGACAGAGACAGAGAAATCCACTCTCAGAACCTCACTCTCAATTCAAATGGCTGCTGCACATTTTATTTCAACCTCAAATTCACGGCACTTCCAAAAACACCAGCATTATTGGGGAATTTTAACAAACCTTTAGATAGCTACACCTTTGGGATGTTTAATTTAGTCTTGCGAGGTGGGCCTCACAGAGGAAATGAAACCTCGGGCTAATAAACAGACACAACTAACGTGGGCCCAGTGGGTGCAGCCTATGTACAACGCCTCAGTCCGTCCTCTATGGAGGAAGCTCCTGTCCAAGGATTCCTCATCCCAGACTTTCCCTCTTTTCACCTTCACGATGCAGTTTTCAGAATGAACATTCCTCAGGGGAAAGAAGGAGAAAAATTGGATTAAAATACAAAGCGATGACATTTTTAAACAATATAGCACATATAGAAACCTTGGGTTTCCTCTCTCAGTTACACAGACAATCTGCAATGTTCAAATACAACCAAAGCACAGTTATAAACTAGATCGAGACAGAGAGAGGACACGCACACGCACAGATACACCCATAAATAACACAGACACACACATTGAACCAGATTGGGGAATGTGTCCACTTTCTCCAGAGAGAGAGTGAAAGGTGGGTTTTGTGATTGGAACTGGGATCTTCCTTCTTTCCTGGGATGAACGGTATCTATGCCTGACATAATCTTGCACGCTTCTATTTAATCTCCCCTCAATCTCCTCTGTTCTAAGGAGACCAGACAAAGCTTTTTCCAACCTAACTTTGTAGCGAAAATCCCTCATCCCTGGAACCATTCTGGTAAATCACCTCTGCACCCTCTCAAGGAATCTCACCTCCTTCCTAAAGTGTGGTGACCAGAAACGGGCACAATCCCCCAGTTCGGGCTGAATCAGAGCTTTATAAGTGTTCAGCATAACGTCCCTGCTTTTGTAATCACTGCATACAGTGCACATTGTGGTGCAGGGCTATTCCCCATTGGTTCGGATAAGGACCAATGATCTTTTTTTGATATATATTAATGATTTGGACTTGGGTTTACAGTGCATAACTTCAACATTGTGCCATTTGCAAACAGGGAAGGGAATAGTTTAGAGTTCAGGAGGAAAGAGGCAGTCTGGTGAAATGGTCAGACACATGACAGTTTAACGGCAATGCTGAGAAATGTAAAATTATGCATTGTGGAAGGAAGACTGAGGAGAAGCGATATAAACTAATTGGTACGATGTTCAAATTGGTGCAGGGACAGAGAGATCTGGGATTTCATTTGGGTCACTTTTTATATCTTACAAATTCAATTTGGAGCTTGCATTCTATAAGTTGAAATTAGCTTCATCCTGAAAATTGTTAGCAAACGTGTTGGAAAATGTGTCAAAAGCTGTTTTCATTCAGGCATTCCTGCCTTGTGGAAGTGGGAGCCATCTTTGCAGAGACAGGAAATATGGGTGTTTGAATGGACCTGCAGATTTTGGTTGAAACAATACGGTGGGAATTTGAATTGTGTCCCTTCCAGATACACAGAATTGAAGTTATTTACAGAGCAACACATGAAGTAGTTTACCAATGTCTGACAAACTTCAAAGACTTCAGACACATGGTAGAAGAGGGGAATGGAACAATATACAAAACCTGAGACAGTCAGACAACGGCAGTAGGAAAATGAATCCCTTCGTATCGGTTTCAATTTGAAGGCCTGAGCGGATGTCAAATTACACACTGGGCAGTTGTGAGTTTGAATTCTGTTTTTTCTTTAAAAAAACATAAATCTGGGATTAAAAAACTTCTAGGATGAAATGATTATCTCTTGTCTACTAGTGCAAAGTCCGTATGTGTCTCACTTTTGCTGTATTTATCAACGTTTTAAGATGATGGGGTAGAATGCTCCACACCCAAGTGATATTAATATCTTAAGTGAATGGGCAAAACTGTGGTAGATAGATTTCAAAGTCAGCAAAAAAGATTGGAACAGAGTACTTTATGAATGGTGAAAAGATAGAAACACTGGAGGTCCAAAGAGACTTGGGGGGTCCATGTCCATTTGAGTGCAGCGTAGACTTACCAGAATGATAACTGGACTCCATGGGTTAAATTACGAGGTGCTTATACACAAACTAGGGATTTATTCCCTGGAATTTAACAGGATCAATGTGATTTGCTCAAAGATGTTGAGATATGATGGGGAACTGATGGGGTAATTTGGGAGAAGCTATTTCAACAACTGGGGAACATAGGAAAAAATGTAGGCCTTTCAGCCCATCGAGCCTGCTCCGCCATTCAATACTATCATGGCTGATCATCCACTTCAAAGCCTTGTTCCCAGAGTGAGCTTCCACAGCACACTGGGGCAGTGAATTCCAAAGATTCACAACCGTTTGAGCAAAGAATTACTTCCTGAGCTCTGTCCTAAGTGACTTCCCCCTTATTTTGAAGTTGTGTGCCCTGGTGCTAGACTCCCCAGCCAAAGGAGACATCTTCCCTGCAAGTAAGTTGTCTCACCCTTTATGTATTTTGTATGTTTCAATCAGATCACCTCTCATTCTTCTAAACTCCACTGAGTACAGGCCCAGCCTGTTCAAGCATTCCTCATAAGACAGCCTCTTCATCCCAGGAATCAGCCCAGTGAATCTTCTCTGAACTGATTCCCGTGCATCCAGGCCGGACCAGTCATCCACATTCAAAACCGCCAAACACCTTAATATTTTCCTGTCACTCAGTTTATCCCATCCAATGCCTCACACTCCTCCCCTTTAACTACAATGTCTGCATCATTCCCCCTCTTTGATGAAGACAGAGACAAAGTATTCATTAAGAACCATGCCCACATCATCCACCTCCAAAGGTAGGAAGAAGGAGGAGAGGCAATCTAAACGAAGGGATAGTGTTATAAAGGGGCTAACGTTATATACCTCTTCCTTTGCTCTAATATTATCCTTGAATTCTATCGTTAGCAACGGTTTGGACAATTTGCTGAGGTTCTGTCAAAGTCACCTCACATTCTTTACCTGTGTCTCTCTGTCTCGGAGAGATGGTGAAAAAACTATTGATGTCTTTCGTTCAGCAAAGTTTGCTGTCAATGTTTCCGCAGGATTTTGATGCTGGGGGATTCAACGATGGGATAATGCTTTGAATGCCATGGGGAGGTGGTTGAATTCTCTCGCGTTGCAGATGCTCATTGCCTGGCACTTGTGTGACGTGAATGTTACTTGCCATTGTTCGGCCCAAGCCTGAATGTTGGCCGGGTGCTGTCGCATTTGGCTTTGGATTACTTCATTATCTGATGCAAAATACTGTGGATGCTTGAAATCTGCAAACCATCGAGCTGAATCGCGAGCTCTGTTCCTCTCCACAGATGCTGCTTGCCCGGCTCAGTATATCCAGCATTTTCTGCTGGGATCTGAGCTGAAGCTGATTGGGCTGAGGGCACTACCCTGATAAACTCTTGCAGTGATGGCCTGGGACTGAGATGATTGACTTCCAACAACCACAACCATCTTCCTTTGTGCTCGGTATGATTCCAACCAGTGGATAGCTTTCCCCCTGATTCCCACCGACTTCAATTTTACTCAGACTGCTCGATGCCACACTCAGTCAAATACTACCTTCATGTTCAGGTCAGTCTCTCTTCCCAGGAGCAGACAGGAGTGAATCATTCCCTTTCACCGTTGTGCAGTGAGTTCCAGACACCCACCAGCCCCTGGGTGAAAAAACTATTGATGTGATTTGTTCAGTTAAGTTTGATGTCAATGTTTCCCCAGGATGTTGATGCTGGGGGATTCAGCGATGGGATAATGCTTTGAATGCCAAGGGGAGGTGGTTGGATTCTCTCTTGTTGCAGATGCTCATTGCCTGGCACTTGTGTGAATCGAATGTTACTTGCCACTGGTCGGCCCAAGCCTGAATGTTGTCCGGGTCTTGGTGCATGTGGCTATGGATTGCTTCATTATCTGAGGCAAAATACTGTGGATGCTGGAAATCTGGAAACCATCGAGCTGAATCACTAACTCTGTTTATTTCTGCACAGATGCTGTCTGACCTGCTCAGTATTTCCAGCATTTTCTGCTGGGATTTCATTATCTGAGGAGGTGTGAATGGGACTGAACACTGTGCAATCATCAGTGAACATCCCCACTTCTGACCTTACGATGGAGGGCAGTTCATTGAGGAAGCAGCTGAAGATGGTTGGGCCTCGGACACTACCCTGAGGAAATCCTGCAGTGATGTCCTGGGACTGAGATGATTGACCTCCAACAACCACAACCATCTTCCTTTGTGCTCGGTATGACTCCAACCAGCGGATTCCCACTGACTTCAATTTTACTCGGGCTCCTCGATGCCACACTCGGTCAAACACTGCCTTGATATTAAGGTCACTCTCTCTTCCCAGTAGCAGACAGGAGTGAATCATTCCCTTTGACCCGTTGTGTACTGAACACGCTCTGCATCTTTACAGCTGATACAGGAATGTAACCAGCCGATTAATATAGCCCATCAAACACTCCGAGAGCAGGTTTAGCACAGCTCAGGAACAGAGTACAGCTCCATCAACATTCTCCCTCTGTCTTCTTCTCTTTGTCTGTCCCTCCTGCAATCTCTGACACTAGGAGAGTGACATAGGGAGAGAGGGTTATATATGCAGAAAGAGAGAGGGCTGTGGAGAGGGACAAAATTGGAGGGAGACAGATTGTTGAGGTGGATGAAAAGGATAATGTAAGAGATATTAATTTGATGTCATCCTTCACTGCTGTGTACACAAACATATAAGAGATCGGTATGGAGAGTTTAGTTTAGAGATACAGCACTGAAACAGGCCCTTCGGCCCACCGAGTCTGTGCCGACCATCAACCACCCACTTAGACTAATCCTATATCCCTACCACATCCCCACATTTCCCTACCACGTACCTATACTAGGGGCAATTTATAATGGTCAATTAACCTATCAACCTGCAAGTCTTTGGCATATGAGAGGCAACCGGAGTACCCGGAGGAAACCCACGCAGACACAGGAAGAACTCGCAAACTCCACACAGGCAGGACCCAGAATTGAACCCAGGTCGCTGGAGCTGTAAGGCTGCAGTGCTAACCACTGCGCCACTGTGCCACCCAAACTTTGGGAGATGGAAAAATGTAGATGATGTTGAGGCCCAGGTGGACACATTTGATGATCCAGAAGGAATAGCCACCATTTTAAACATTCATCAAGCTATTCCACTGTGGGAGACATCGCACCGTCATGATATTGGTTGTAGAAATGTCATACTGGCTTATTAATTGCTTCTTAAACCTGTGATTGCTAGATTCTTGTTAACCAAAGGTATTAATAGATAAGGGGCAAAGGCAGGATATATGGTGTAAGTTCGATCACAGATCAGCCATGATCTCATTGAATGCCGGAACAAGGTTGTGGGGTTAAATTGCATCCACCTCTTCCAATATCCCCTGTTTGAAATCCTTCCTTCTCTGTCAGTCACCCTGTCAGTCTGTGTCTCTCTGTTTCCCTCTGTCTGTCTCTTTCTGTGTCTGTTTTGGACAGTGCAGAGTAAGATTCATTCTGTGTCCACCCCATGATGTTCCTGCCCTCGCAGTGCGTGACGGGACAGCATAGAGCGAACTTTACTCTGTGTCAAACCTAGCATTGTGCTTGGCTTGGAAATGTTTAATGGGGCAGTATAGCTGCAGCTTTGCTGTGTATCCCTGGAATTTGGAACGTTATGAGGTGATTTGATGAATGTTTTCAAGATAATAAGGGAAACTAATCGGTTAGACAGAGAGTAACTATTCCCACTGGCTGCAGATTCAGGAACTTGTGGGCATCGTCTAAAAATCTAAACGTAGTCTAAAAAACTTTCAGGAGTGAAATGAAGAAACACTTCAACAAACCAGGTGTGGTATCAGTTTGGAACTCTCCTCCACAAACAGCAATTGATGCTGAGACACTTGTTAATTTTTAAATCTGTGTTTGATAGATTTTTATTAACCAAAGGTATTAACGGGCACAAATAGGTACATGAAGTTAGATCAGGCATCAGTCATGAACTCATTGAATGACAGAAGAGGGTTTTCGGGGCCAAATGGCCTCCTTCTCGTACTCTGTCCAACGACAAATATCCTGCTATCACTCCTTTTGTCTAGGTCTCTGTCTCTCTCTTTGTCTCTCTTACTATCTGACTGCCTCTCTCTCTCACTCCTTTCTCAAACATCTGTCGATATCTACAAACATTAATCAGCCATTTCAGGCTTGTTCTCGGTGGCCATTTTTATGTAAACACAGCACTGGGACGTTTATTTCTGAGACCGATTGCAACTAATGTAAGGTCAGTGCTTAAAATGTGACAGAGACACAGACATGGAGACACTGAGACACACAGTACGAGAAATGAATCAATCATTCCCTTGTACCCAATAATTTGCCCAACACTGTGATTAGGTTGGGTGACCTGTAATTACTCAGTCTATTACTTTCTCCCTTGTTAATCAACAGTACAACATGCGCAGTCCTCCAAAACTCTAGCAGCACAACTGTAAACAGCGAGGATTGGAAAATGATGGTCAGAGTCTCTGCTACTTCCTCCCTTGCACATCTGTACAGTCTGAGCCTGGTGAATTGTCAGCTTCCAAAGATGCTAAACCCCTTCGTATTTCCGCTCTTACTGTTTATCCCATGCGATATTTCAAACCCCTCCTTATTGACGACGATGTCTGTGACGTCCCCTCTTTGTGAAGAGATTCGCAAGTGTTCATTAAGAACCACAGGTGGGAAAAAGGAGGAGAGACGATATAAAGTAGAGGATAGAATTCTAAGGCAGGTGCAGGAACAGACAGATCTGGGGAGTATTTGTACACACATCACTAAAGGTGACAGGGCAGGTTGAGAATGTGGTTAAAAGGCATAAGGAGTCTTGGGCTTTATAAATAGAGACATAGAGTACAAGAGAAATGAGGCTATGTCATACATGTGTCAAACACTGGTTTGGCCTCAAGTGGACTATTGTATACAATTCTGCACACCACACTTGAGGAGGGAGGTGGATGCATTAGAGAGGGTGCAGAAAAGATTCACAAGCCTGGTTCCAGGGATGAGGGAAATCAGTTACTTGGATAGATTGTAGAAGCTGGGGTTGTTCTCTGTGTCTCTCTCTGTCTTCCTCACTGCAGCTGTCCCTCCTGCAATCTCTGACACAAAGAAGGAGACTGAGGGAGAGAGGGTTAGATATGCAGACAGAGAGAGGGTTGTATGGAGGGACAAGGCTGGAGAGAAAGAGAGATTGTTGGGGTGGATTGAAAGGGAGAATGCAAGATATATTAATTTGATTCAATCCTTTACTGCTCTGTACACAAACATATCCAAGATAGGTATGGAGACAGAAAACATCGGTAGAGGGGGAAAATGTAGATGAAATTAGGACCCAAGCGGACACGTTTGATGATCCAGAAGTAATATCCTCCATTTTAAAAAAGCTATTCCACTGTGGGAGCCATCACACCAGAATGATATTAGTTGTGGAAATTTCACGCAGGTGTATTACTAATTTTTAAACCTGTGATTGATAGATCTTTGTTAACCAAAGGTATTAAGAAATAAGGGGAAAAGGCAAGATACATGGTGTAAGTTAGATCACAGATCAGTCACGATCCCATTGAATGCCGGAACAAGGGTATGGGCTTAAATTGCATCCTCCTCTTCCAATATCCGATGCTAAATATCCTTCCTTCTCTGTCAGTCACCCTGTCAGTCTATGTCTCTCTGTTTCCCTCTGGCTGGCTCTCTGTGTGTCTGTTTCGGACAGTGCAGAGTGAGATTCACTCTGTATCCGCCCCATGATGTCTCTGCCATTGGAGTGTGTGATGGGACAGCATAGAGGAAAATTTGCTCTGTGTCAAACCCAACATTGCGCTTGGCTTGGGAATGTTTAATAGGACAGTGTAGTTTGGAGCTTCAATGTGTATCCTTGGAATCTAGAAGGTTATGGGGTGATTTGATCAAAGTTTTAATGATAACCATGGAAACTGATAGGGTGGACAGAGAGTAACTATTCACACTGGCTGCAGAGTCAGGACTTGGGGGCATAGTCTAAAAATCTAAACGTAGTCTAAAAACTTTTCAGGAGTGAAATGAAGAAACACTTCAACACACCAGGTGTGGTCTCAGTTTGGAACTTTCTTCCCCAAACGGCATCTGATGCTGAGACACTTGTTAATATTTAAGTCTCAGTTTGATTGATTTTTGTTAACCAAATGTATTAAGGGGCAAAGATAGATACATGGAGTTAGTTCACGCATCAGCCATGAACACATTGAATGATAGAAGAGGGTTGAGGTGCCAAATGGCCTCCTCCTCTTCCTCTGTCCAACGACAAATATCCTTCTATCACTCTCCGTGTTACGCTCTGTGCCTCTCGCTTTGTCTCTCTTTCTGTCTGTCTGTCTGCCTCTCTCTCTCTCCTCTCTCTCTCCTCTCTCAAACATCTGTGGAAATGCACAAACATCAGTCAGCTATTTCAGTGGCTCTCGGTGGCTTTTTTTATGTTACCACGACACTGGGACTCTTATATCAGAGACTGACTACTCATTAATGTAAGGTCAGTGCTTAAAACGTGACAGAGACGCTGACATGGAGACACTGAGACACACAGTAACAGAGAGGAATCAATCATTCCCTTGTACCCCATAATTTTCCCTCCACAGTGATTAGGCTGGGTGGCCTGTAATTACTCAGTCTATTATAGGAATCACCGCATTATAGGAAGGATGTGGAAGCTTTAGAAAGGGTGCAGAGGAGATTTACTAGGATGTTGCCTGGTATGGAGGGAAGGTCTTACAAGGAAAGGCTGGGGGACTTGAGGTTGTATTCGTTAGAGAGAAGGAGGAGGAGAGATGACTTAATCGAGACATATAAGATAATCAGAGGGTTAGATAGGGTGGATAGTGATAGTCTTTTTCCTCGGATGGTGATGGCAAACACAAAGGGACATAGCTTTAGGTTGAGGGGTGATAGATATAGGACAGATGTCAGAGGTAGTTTCTTTACTCAGAGAGTAGTAGGGGCGTGGAACGCCCTGCCTGCAACAGTAGTAGACTCGCCAACTTTAAGGGCATTTAAGTGGTCATTGGATTGACATATGGATGAAAATGGAATAGAGTAGGTCAGATGGTTTCACGGGTCGGCGCAACATCGAGGGCCGAAGGGCCGATACTGCGCTGTAATGTTCTATGTTCTATGTTCTATTACTTTCTCCCTCGTTAATCAATAGTACAGCATGTGCAGTCCTCCAGTCCTCTGGCAGCACGACTGTAAACACAGCGGATTGGAAAATAATGGTCAGAGCCTCTGCTATTTCCTCCCTAGCACCTCAGCACAGTCTGAGCCTGGTGAACTATCAGTTTTTAAAGATGCTAAACCCCTGAATATTTCCTCTCACACTCTTTATCCCATTCGATAATCCAAGCCACTCCTCGTTGACTACAATGTCTGCGTCGCCTCCTCTTTTGTGAAGACATTCACAATGTTTTCATTAAGAACCATGCCCGCATCTTCCGCCTTCACGGGTAGGAAAAAGGAGGAGAGACAAGACAAAGTAAAGGATACAAGGGATTAGGGGGAGTGAGGAATTGAAGGAAATTTGTATTTGTAAGATGGTTGTATTGGAGAAATTAATGGGGCTAAAGGTTGATAAGGCCCCAGAACCTGATATTCTACATCCACGTTTGTTAAAAGAGGTAGCTATGGAGATAGTGGGTGCATTGGAGATCATCTTCCAAAAATCCATTGTTTCTGGAACGTGTCCTGCAGATTGGAAGGTAGCAAATGCCAGCCCACTATTTAGGAAGGGACAGAGAGAGAGGAAACAGGGAATTACAGACCTGTTAGACTTCCATCATTCATTGGGAAAAGGCAAGAATCTATTCTGAAGGATGTGATAAATGGATTCTTGGATAACAATGATCTGATTGTGCAGAGTCAACGTGGATTTAGGAATGGGAAATCATCTTTGATGAATCCGTTGGAGAATTTTTGAGGATGTTGCTAATATAATTAATAAAGGTGGACGTGGATTTTCAGAAGGCTTTTGATAAAGTCTCCCACAGGAGATTGGCTAGCCAAATTAAATCACATGGGAGAGGCGGTAATGCACTGGCATGGATTCAGGATTGGTTAACATGCACAAAACAGAGAGTAAGAATAAACGGGTCATTCTCACATTGGCAGGCTGTGAACGCAATGATCAGTACTTGGCCCTCAGCTGTTTGCAATATACTTCAACGGTTTCGATGTGGGGACAAATGTAATATTCCCAGGTTCTCAGAACTTGGGAATGTGTGTTGTGAAGAAGATGCAAAGCGGCTTCAACGGGATTTGGACAGACTTAGTGAGTGGCAAAGAACGTGGTGGATGGAATATAATGTGAAAAAATGGGAAGTTATTCATTTTGGAAGGAAAATAGATTTGCAGAGTATTTTAAATGGTAAGAGACTAGAAAGTGTAGACGTACAAAGTGACCTGGGTGTGCCCGCCAATAAGTCACTGAAAGCTAACATGCAGGTGCTTGTCTCTATCCATAGCTCTCCCTCTCTCTCTCTAACTTTGTCACTCTCTCTCTCAGTCTTACCCTATTTGCCTCTGTCATCCCTCTCTCTGTCTGTGTTGCCCCTCTTTCAGTCTGTCGCTCTCTCTGTCTTGGTCTCTCTCTTTCCCACTCCCTCTCTCTCCCAATCCATGTCAATCCCAATCACGGACTCTCCCAATCCCTGTCTCTCTCACACTGTCTCTCCTTCTCCCTCTGTCTCCCTCTCTCTCTGTCTCTGCCTCAGTCTGTGCCTTTTTCTCCCTCTTTCTTTATCCCTCGCTCTCTGTCACTCTCTCTGTCCTTTTATCTCTGTCTCCGTCTCTCTCTCTGTCCCTCTCTGTCACTCCCTCTTTCTCCTTCCATTTGTCTCTCAAACTCTGTCACTCCCTCTCTCTCCTTCTATCTCTGTCTCACTCTCTTTCTCTGTCTCCCCCTCTATCACTGTCTCTTCCTCTATCCTTCTCTCTCTGTCTCTCTCTCTCTCTCTCTCTCTCTCGATCTCACTCTCTCTCTATCTTTCTCTCTCTCTCTGTCACCCTCCTTCTCTGTTTCTGTCTCTACCCAGTCTCTGACTCTCTCACTGTCTTTCACTATCACAGTTTCTGTCTCTTCCTCTCTCTGTCTGTCTCTGTCTCCTTCTCTCACTCCCTGGCTATCCTCTCTCTGCCCATTTCTCTCCGATTTTCCTTGTCTCTCACCTATATCTCACTCCCCCCTGTCTCTCTCTCTCTTTCTCTCTATGTGTCACTGCCTGTCATTCTGTCTCTCCCTCTCTCTCTCTCTCTCTCTCCCTCTCTCTCTCTCATGCCGCTCTGCCTCTCTCTCTCTCTCTCTCTCTCTCTCTCTCTCTCTCTCTCTCTCTCTCTCTCTCTCTCTCTCTCTCTCTCTCTCTCTCTCTCTCTCTCTCTCTCTCTCTCTCTCACTCTCTCCTTATCACTCTTTCTCTCCCTCTGTCCATGGCGCTCTCTCTCTCTCACACACCTTCTCTGCCTCTGTTCTCTCACCCCCTCTATCTCTCTCTCCCTCTATCTCTCTCCCACTGTCTCCCTCTCTCCCTCTGTCTCTGTTTGTCACTTTCTGTCACGATCCGTCTCTCTCTGTCTCTGTCCACCTCCCATTGTAATCTATTTGTGTCCTCCGCACAGCCTACTGACCCACCTAACCTTGTTCTATCTCCTTCGCTCCTTCTCACTCTTTCTCTTCTCTCTCTCTCATCCCAGTGCATTAGTTAAGACTGTATTTGACCATGCCTTTGTTTATATTATACTCGACCCTATCTCTGGTATACAAATGGTTAAAAAATGTTTCAAAATGGGTGCGGTGTCTGTGGGATCCCCACCATTTTCGAATTACAGGTGGCACTCCACCATTTCATACGTAGAGGGCAGCTCCGCCTTTTATATGTACAGGTGGAACTGCCACCATTTTATATGTAGAAAGGGAGCTCCCTCCAATAGTTAGATAGACAGGGATCTCCCTCCATTTTATGCATAGAAGGGCATCTCCTCCATTTTATATGTAGAGGGGTAGTTTCCTCTATCTCATATGCAGAGAGGGAGCTCCCTCCATTTAATACACAGAGGGCTTTCTCGCTCCATTTTATATGTAGGGGGAGCGCCCTCCATTTTATATGTTAACGATGAGCTCCCTCCATTTGTTATATCGACAGGGATCTCCCTCCATAGTATACATAGAAGTATGTCTCTCTCCCTCACCATTTATCGCTCTCTCCCTCACCCTGTCTCTCTCTTCCCCTCACCCTGTCTCTATCTCTCTGCCTCATTCTGTCTCTCTATGTCTCTCTCTCTCTCACCATCTCTCTCTCGTGCTTCCTCAACCCGTCTCTACTTCTTACCCGATCTCTCTTTCCCTCACCCTTTCTCTCTCTCTCCTTCATCCTATCTCTCCCTCTCTCTCCCTCATCCTGTCTCTCACTCTCCCTCACCTTGTCTCTGTCCCTCAACTTCTCTCTCTCTCTCTTCCTCACCATGTTTCTCTCTCTTTCTCCCTCTCCCTGTTTCCCTCTCTCTCCCTCACCCTTTCTCTCTGTCTCTCCCTCCCCCAGTCTCCCTCTCCCTCACCCTGTCTATCTATATCTCTCTTCCTCGCCCTCACCGTTTTTCTCTCTCTCTCTCTATCTATCTATCTCTCTCTCTCTCTCTCTCCCTCACTCTGCCTCTCTCTCTCTCTTTCTCTCTGTTACTGCCTCTCCGTCCATCCTGCTATCGATCCCTCTCTCTCTGTCTCTCCGTCTCTCTGTCTCTTCATTTCTCTCTCTCCCCTCTTTCTCCCTATCAGTCTTTCTCTCGCTCTGCCCATGACTATGGTCTCTGCCTCTCTCTGCTTAAATCTCCCGCTCTCTCCTTCTATCTCTCTTCTTCTAGATCTCTCTCTCCCTCTATCTCTCTCTCCTTCTATCTATCTTTCTCTCTCCCTCTCTCTCTCTCTCTCCCTCTATCTCACTCTCCCTCTATCTCTCTCTCTCCCTCTATCTCACTCTCCCTCCATCTCTCTCTGTCTCTTTCTCTGTCTGTCTCCCTTTGTCGCTGTCTATCCCTATCCATCTCTCTTTCTCTCTGTCCATCTCCCTTTGTAGTCTATGTGTGTCCTCCACACAGCTTACTGTCCCACCTAACCTTGTATCCCTTTCCTTCACTCCGTCTCACTCTCTCTCCCCACAATGAACCAGTTAAGACTGTAGTTGACCATTCCTTTGTTTATATTATACTTGGTCCTGCCTCTGGTATAAAAATGGTTAAAAAAGTGTTTCAGAGTGGGTGAGATGTCAGTGGCATCCCCTCCATTTTATATGTACAGGTGGAACTCCCACCATTTTATATGCAGAGGGGAGCTCCATCCATTTGTTTTATAGACAGGGATCTCCATCCATTTGATACATAGAAGGGCATCTCCCTCCGCTTTATATGTAGAGGGGGAACTTCCTCTATTGTATCTGCAGGTGAGCTGCCTCCATTTACTCTATAGAAAGGGATTGCTCTCAATGCTATACCCAGAAGTCTCTCTGTCTCTCTTCCCACATCTCTCTCTCCCCCATTTCTCTCCGACCCCCTTTCCTCTCTCCCCCATTTCTCTCGCTCCCCCATCTCTCTCTCCCCATCTCTCTCTCTCCTCATCTCTCTTTCCCATCTGTCTCCGCATCTCTCTCTCCCCATATCTCTCCCACATCTCTCTCCCCCACCTCTCTCTCCCCATCTCTAATCTCTCCCCATATCTCTCTCTCCCACATGTCGCTCTCTCCCCATCTCTCTCCCCGTCTATCTCTCCGCATCTCGCTCTCCCCATCTCTCTCTCTCCCCATCCCTCTCTCCCCAACTCACCCTCCCCATCTCCCTCTCTCCCCCATTCCTCTCTCCCCAATCGTGCTCTCCCCCTTGTCTTCCTCTCCCTATCTTTCTCTATCTCCCTTCTATCTCTCTCCCCCCACCTGTCTCTCTCACCCATCTCACTCTTCCCGCCATTCTCTCTCTCTCCCCATCTCTCTCTCCCCCTGATCTCTCACACCTCACTTTCTGATCCATTGGATCATACGAGATGCATACCAGTCAAGGAATAGCAGGCAAGAGTGAATGGTTCTGTTTTCCCTGCTGTGTTATCCTCTTCACAGCCTGGTACAGGACTACACACGACAGATTAGCATGTCCCATTAAACACTCGCAGAGCAGGTTCAGCATGGATTAGATCGAGTACAGTTCCTTCCACTCCCTCCCCCACTCTCTCTCCCTCGCTCTCTCTATCTCCTGCTCTCCCCCTCTCCTGTGAAACATTAGGAGACAGGGAGAAATATAGATGGAGAGAGCGTAACAGGGAAAAGGAGTAATCAGCATGAAGAGAGTGCTGGAGTTTTACTCTTGCTGGTAATCTCTCCATCTCTATCTTTCCTTCCTCTGTCTTTTACTCTCTCAAGCCCTATTTCACCTCTCGGTTCCTCTTTATCCATGTGTTACGAACACTGGACTTTGCCTCTCTCCCATCATCTCTTTTCGTCTGTATTTATGCCTCTGTTACCTTCTGAATCCCTCTCTCTCCCTCTCTATTATCCTCTGAATCCCAGTCTTTCCCTCTCTATTACCCTCTGAATCCCAATCTCTCCCTTTCTGTTACCTTCTGAATCCCAGTCTCTCCCTCTCTGTTCCCATCTGAATCCCAGTCTCTCCCTTCCTGTTACCTCACCAGCGATTTGTAAATGTTCAACATAACCTCCCTGCTTTTGTACTCACTGTATGCAGAATGCAATGTGGTAATGTGGTAACCCCCAGGTCTTTGGATGAGGACAATTGATCTTTTTCCTTTTGATATATATATATATATATATATATATAGATGGCGTCTCTGATGTGGGCCCACTTGGTCTCAGCATCCCCTGTGCGAGTGTTTTGAAGGGCTGTTACAGGTGAATTTAGAAATTTTTGTAACAGCTGTGGATAAGAAATTCTGCTCGTGTTGATGCGCGGGTGGCCCTTCTGATTGGAATGATGCAACTTCTTTGGTCTGAGTCTAACCTTGCTGCACACCAGGGAGTGGTCGGTGTCGCAGTCCGCACTGTGGAAGCTGCGTGTGATTTGAACACTGTTTAAGGCGGCTCGCCTTGTGACAATGAGGTCTAGCTGGTGCCAACGACGCGATCTTGTGTGCCTTTATGAAACCTGGTGACAGGGTTTAGTGTGAAAGAACGAGTTGTGATGCAGAGGTTATGATAGGTACACACCTCAAGCAGTCTCTGCCCGTTCTCATTCACCCTTCCAACGCCATAGCGCCCAAGGCAGGAGGGCCATGAGTCATGGTCGGCCCCAACTCTGGCATTAAAGTCCCCCAGCAGGAATAGGTGTTCGGTATTGGGGATGCTGCTAATGATGTTATGGAGTTGTTCATAGAACTGGTCTTTAGCTTCATGTGTGGAGCAGAGTGTTGGAGCATGGATGCTGAGTGGGTGTACTGAACCAGAGGTGGTGAGCAGTCGGATGGACAGCATGCGTTCCGAGCCATTTGAGGGAGGATCTATCATGCTATCAACAACCGTGGAATCTCCCTGCTCAGCATAGTGGGGAAAGTCTTTGCTCGAGTCGCTCTGAACAGGCTCCAGATGCTGGCCGAGCGCGTCTACCCTGAGGCACAGTGTGGCTTTCGTGTAGAGAGATCGACCATTGACATGCTGTTCTCCCTTCGTCAGATGCAGGAGAAATGCCGTGAACAACAGATGCCCCTCTACATTGCTTTCATTGATCTCACCAAAGCCTTTGACTTCATCAGCAGACGTGGTCTCTTCAGACTACTAGAAAAGATTGGATGTCCACCAAAGCTACTAAGTATCATCACCGCATTCCACGACAATATGAAAGGCACAATTCAACATGGTGGCTCCTCATCAGACCCCTTTCCTATCCTAAGTGGTGTGAAACAGGGCTGTGTTCTCGCACCCACACTTTTTGGGATTTTCTTTTCCCTGCTGCTTTCACATGCGTTCAAATCCTCTGAAGAAGGAATTTTCCTCCACACAAGATTAGGGGGCAGGTTGTTCAACCTTGCCCGTCGAAGAGCGAAGTCCAAAGTACGGAAAGTCCTCATCAGAGAACTCCTCTTTGCTGACGATGCTGCTTTAACATCTCACACTGCAGAGTGCCTGCAGAGTCTCATCGACAGATTTGCGGCTGCCTGCAATGAATTTGGCCTAACCATCATCCTCAAGAAAACGAACATCATGGGGCAGGACGTCAGAAATGCTCCATCCATCAATATTGGCGACCACGCTCCGGAAGTGGTTCAAGAGTTCACCTACCTAGGCTGAAATATCACCAGTAACCTGTCTCTAGATGCAGAAATCAACAAGCGCATGGGAAAGGCTTCCACTGCTATGCCCATACTGGCCAAGAGAGTGTGGGAAAATGGAGCACTGACACGGAACACAAAAGTCCGAGTACATCAGGCCTGTGTCCTCAGTACCTTGCTCCATGGCAGCGAGGCCTGGACAACGTATGTCAGCCAAGATCAACGTCTCAATTCATTCCATCTTCGCTGCCTCTCGAGAATACTTGGCATCAGGTGGCCGGACCATATCTCCAACACAGAAGTCCTTGAAGCGGCCAACATCCCCAGCTTGTGCACACTACTGAGTCAGCGGCGCTTGAGATGGCCTGGCCATGTGAGCCGCATGGAAGATGGCAGGATCCCCAAAGATACATTGTACAGCAAGCTCGCCACTGGTGTCAGACCCACCGGCCGTCCATGTCTCCGCTATCAAGACGTCTGCAAACGCGACATGAAATCGTGTGACATTGATCACAAGTCGTGGGAGTCAGTTGCCAGCATTCGCCAGAGCTGGCAGGCAGCCAGAAAGACAGGGCTAAATTGTGGCGAGTCGAAGAGACTTAGTAGTTGGCAGGAAAAAGACAGAGGCGCAAAGGGAGAGCCAACTGTGCAACAGCCCCGACAAACAAATTTCTCTGCAGCACCTGTGGAAGAGCCTGTCACTCTAGAATCGGCCTTTATAGCCACTTCAGGCGCTGCTTCACAAACCACTGACCACCTCCAGGCGCGTATCCATTGTCTCTCGAGATAAGGAGGCCCAAAAGAAGGTGTATATATATATATATATATATATATATATATATATAGATATAGATGTGCCATCTGCAATGTAAAAAACAGGGAAGGGATTAGTCGTCGACATTAGGAGGATAGAGGCTGCCTGGTGAAATAGTCAGACACATGGCAGTTTAACTTCAATGCAGCGAAATGTAAAATGATGCATTTTGGAAGGAAGGCTGAGGAGAAGCGATATAAACTAAATTCTCCAATCATAATATATGTGCCGGGACAGAGAGATCTGGAATTTCATTTGTGTCACTTTTTATATCTTAAAGATTCAATTTAGGGCTTTGAATCTAGTCAGTTGAATTTAGCTTCATCCTGAAATGTGTTAGCAAACGTGCTGGGAAATGTGTCAACAGCTGTTTCCATTCAGACATTCCTGCATTGTTGAAGTGAGAGGTATCTTTGCAGAGGCAGGAAATAGGGGTGCTTGAATGAACCTGCAGGTTTTGGTTGATGCAATAAGGTGAGAATGTGATTTGTTCCCTGAAGATACACAGAATTGAAGGTATTTGCAGAACACCACATGAATTGTTTTACTAATGTCTGACAAACTTCAAAGACATCAGCTACATGGAAGAAGAGGCTAAGGGAACAATATACAAAACCTGAGACAGACAGGCAACAGCAGTAGGATAACGAATCTCTTTTTATGGGTTTTAAAATGAAGGCCTGAACTGATGATTGAAAAAGCAGGAGTTCAAATCCCACACTGTGCTGTTGTGAATTTGAGTTCTGTTTTTCCTAAAAATAAAACACAAATCTGGAATTGAAAAACCTCTGGGAAGAAATGATTCACTGCTGTCTATTAGTGCAAAGCCCGTGCGTGTCTCAGTTTTGGTGTATTTATGAACAATTTAAGATGACGGGGTAGAATGCCACATACCCAAGTTTACCAATAACACAAAAATAGGCAGCATTGTAAGCAGTGCAGCTGGAAGCATCAAATTACGGAGTGATATTAACATCTTAAGTGAATGTTCAAAACTCTGGGAGATAGATTTCAATATCAGCAAAATACTGGAACAGAGTAATTTATAAATGGTGAAAAACTGGAAGCACTGGAGGTCCAAAGAGACTTGGGGGGTCCATGTCCATTTGAGTGCAGTGTAGATTTACCAGAAAGATAACTGGACACCAAGGGTTAAATGACGAGGCGATATTACACAAGGTATGGATGGCGGGCAGCCATAAAGGCGGGGCTGAAGTGTGGCGAGTCGAAGAGACTTAGCAGTTGGCAGGGTAAAAGACAGAAGCGCAAGGGGAGAGCCAACTGTAACAGCCCCGACAACAATTTCTTCTGCAGCACCTGTGGAAGAGTCTGTCACTCTAATTTTGGCCTTGAAGGACACTCCAGGCGCTGCTCCAGAAAGCGCTGACCAAATCCAGGCGCTTACCCATTGTCTCTCGAGACAAGGAGGCCAAAGAAGAAGAAGAAGATTCCCTGGAATTTTGGAGGATCAAGGTGTTTTGTTCAAAGATGTTGCGATATTCAGGGGAACTGGTGGGGTAGTTTGGGAGAAACTATTTCGGTAGCTTGGGAACATAGGAGCATGAGAAGGCCATTCAGCCCATCGAACCTGCTCCGCCATTCAATACTGTCATGGCGGATCATCCACGTCAATGGTTTTTCCCAGACTATCCTCATATCCCTTTATGTCATTGCTTTTTAGAAATCTGTCAACCTCTGCTTATAACATACTCAATGACTGACCTTCCACAGCCCTCTGGGGTAGAGAATTCCAAAGATTCACAACCCTCTGAGTAAAGAAATTCCCCTCATCTGTGCCCCAAGTGGCTTCCCCCTTATTTTGAAATTGTATCCCCTGGTTCTAGACTCCCCAACATCTTACCTGCATCTACTCTGTCTATCTATAACGTTACCCCAGGGTCTCCACACAGCCTGTCTCCCCGTCCACCTGCTTTTAAAGTGTCTCAGGGTCTCCAGGCACTTTCTATCCCTCACTGTCTCACTGTTCTTTCTCCATTTCTATCTCTTCCTATCTCCCTCTGCCCCTCTCTCTGTCGATCACTCTCTCCCACCATGTGGGTTATCAAGAGGGGTCGAGTTAAATCACAAATAAAATAAACACTTCACCTGGCTGCCCCGGAATGAATAGAAAAGTTTGTGGATATTTATGCCTATGTTCAGACAATATAGACAGCAAAGTATATTATACGATGGGATGTTGCAAATTGATTTAAACTCGTACGTTAGGACAAACAACTTGAAAACAATTATTCACAAGTCTTGTCCAACTTCACTACAGATTCGACCCGATAAGGTAACAAATGCCAACATTCTTGAGTTTGTTGAAGTACCTTAAGCTTTACTCTGTATGGCTTTCAGACATTAAACATTACACATGCACTACAAAATTCAGGATTACACGTAGGTTAGGTTACATAGAATTCCAGTAAAATAACATTAAAATCCCAGTGAATATTCCAGGAAAAATCAATGCCACACATGATGCACACAGACTCTCACCTAGTCTGTGTCTTTAATCTCATCAAGTTCCTACTGATCGATGATCAGTCGTTCAGGAGGGATCTTCTTCCAATAGCTGGCCTGGTAATCTGGACTGTCGTGTCAGATAAATGAAGGGATCCCCCTTATATCCAGGACTGACCCCCCACTCTCCTGTCGTGCACGATGTCACTGGGCTCAGTGTTCGAGTCTGTCCCTGTATGATCAATCACTGTGTGTGATCAATATCTTTTCCTATACTGCCTGGACACCCCACACACACATTGCATTTGCTTCTACATTCCAAGCCTCAACCGTACCTAAGTTCCTCTCATTAAAATACTCCATTTTATTCTCCATATCCTGCCTTCTTGTAATTCCAGGCCTTTGATCATTTACTGTCCATATCTTGTCTTCGGAATGCCGCACCGAGGACATTCCAGACACATTTCTGTTGAGTGTTTATTTGTACAAGTGAATTGGCCATTTGATATTTTTAACTTATTTAACCCTTGTGTTCCCACAAAGATCAAGCTTGCAAATTCAACAGTGTCCACTTTGACTTCATCGCATCGTGTCTTATGTACATTCTCACAGGATGGCAGGTATAACTATAGTCATACTATTCAGCTGAAACTTGATCAGTTACATTGTGATATCAGTCATTTCCGTCTGTATTTACAGTACACACAGTACCTTACTGTTGTAATAAAGTCATATAGTATCTATCCATCCCACTGGGGCAAAATTTCATTGGCTCAACATTCTCACCAAACACTAAAACATTCCACAATGCAAGGCTCACAAATGCTACACAAGTTTCCTTTTGTGAGTCTCGCTGGTCTGTTCTGATTCTTTGAGGGATTACTGATGTTTATCCTCCTCAAGAGCAGTCGTCCTAATCCCGTGTGCCTGTTCTGCTCTCAAACCCGGCCTCTGCTTACATGAAGGCAAGAGATACAGGAGCGTCTCAGTGACTGAGGCAGGTGAGTCTTGAGTCTGAGTCGGGCACAGTGAGTTACCCGGGTTAATCAGACACGCCAGGGGCAGTATAAATGGAGCTTTACTCTGCATATAACCTGTGCTGTATATTCTCTGAGAGTGTTCGATGGGGCAGTGCAGACGAGGAGAGTTAATCCTTACCTATTTTATACATGTAGAGGTTATTCCCTCAAGTGCATATCCAAGTGATTTTTTAAAAATGTGATGAGGGTTTCTGCCTCTACCATCATTTCAGGCTGTGGGTTCCAGCCACCCATCGGCCGCTGGGTGAAAAAAACTACTGATGTGATTTGTTCAGTTAAGTTTGATGTCAATGTTTCCCAGGATGTTGATGCTGGGGGATTCAGCGATGGGATAATATCAAGCGGAGGTGGTTGGATTCTCTCTTGTTGCTGGCCTGGCCAACGATGCCCAGATCCCATGAATGAAAATAAAATGATGCTCATTGCCTGGCACTTGGGTGACGTGAATGTTACTTGCTACTGGTCGGCCCAAGAATGAATGCTGTCCGGGTCTTGGTCCATGTGGCTATGGATTGCTTCATTATCGGAGGCAAAATACTGTGGATGCTGGAAATCTGGAAACCATCGAGCTGAAACACTAACTCTGTTTCTCTCTCCACAGATGCTGCCTGACATGCTCAGTATTTCCAGCATTTTCTGCTGGGATTTCATTATCAGAGGAGGTGCGAATGGAACTGAACACTGTGTAATCATCAGTCAACATGCCCACTGCTGACCTTACGATGGAGGGCAGGACATTGAGGAAGCAGCTGAAGATGGTTAGTCCTCAGACATTACCCTGAGGAACTTCTGCAATGGTGTCCTGGGACTGAGATGATTGACCTCCAACAACCACAACCATATTTCTTTGTGCTCAGTATGAGTCCGACCAGCGGATTCCCACTGACTTCAATTTTACTCGGTCTCCTCGATGCCACAATCAGTCAAACCCTGCCTTGATGTTAAGGTCAGTCTCTCTACCCAGTAGCAGGCAGGAGTGAATCTTTCCCTTTGACCCGTTGTGCACTGAACACACCCTGCTTCTTCACAGCCTGAAACAGGACTGTACGCGGCCGATTAATGTAGCCCATCAAACACTCCGAGAGCAGGTTCAGCACAGCTTAGGAAGAGAGGACAGTTCCTTTAAAATTCTTTCTCTGTCTTCTTCTCTCTGTCTATCTCTCCTGCTATCTCTGACACTAGGAGAGAGACAGAGGAAGGGAGGGTTAGATATGCAGACATAGACAGGGCTGTAGAGACTGAAAAGGTTGGAAAGAGAAAGATTGCTGGTCTGTATCTCCCTCTTTGTCTCTCTTTCTGTTTGTCTCTCTCATTCCCCTCTCAAACATCTCTGTAAATCCACACACATCAGTCAGCCAGTTTAGGCGGGTTCTCGCTGGCCATTTTATGTTACCACAACACTGGGACAATTATTTAAGAGACCGACTCCTCACTAATGTAAGGATAGTCCTTAAAATGTGACATGGAGAAACTGAGACACACAGTATTAGAGATGAATCAATCCTTCCCTTGTGCCCAATAATATGTTCTCCACTGTGATTAGGCTGGGTGGCCTGTAATTACTCAGTCTGTTATTTTCTCCCTTGTTAATCAACAGTGCAACATACGCAGTCCTCCAGTCCTCTGGCAGCACGACTGTAACCAGAGAGGATTGGAAAATGATGCTCAGAGCGTCTGCTATTTCCTCTCTTGCACCTCTTAACAGTCTGAATTATCAGTTTCAAAGATGCTAAACCCTTTAACATTTCTGCTCTCACTGTTTATCTCATTCAATATTTCTAACCCCTCCTCATTGACTACAATTTCTACGCTGTGCTCCCCTTTTGTGAAGACATTCACAACGTATTCATTAAGAACCATGCTCACATCTTTCGCCTTCATGGGTAGGAGAAAGGAGGAGAGACGATATAAAGTAAAGGATAGAATTCGAAAGGAGGTTCAGGAACAGACAGATCTGTGGGCGATTGTGCACACATCACTGAAGGTGGCAGGGCAGGCTGCGAAAGTGGTTAAAAAGCATAATGAGTCCTGGACTGTATAAATGGAGTCATAGAGGACAAAAGCATGGAAGTTATGACAGACCTGTGCAAAATATTGGTTAGGCATCAACAGGAGTATTGTATCCGATTCTGCACACCGCACTTGAGGAAGGATGCAGAGGCATTAGAGAGGGTGCAGAAAGGATTCACAAGCCTGGTTCCAGGGATGAGGGACTTCAGTTACATAGAGAGAATGGAGAAGCTGGGGTTGTTCTCTGTGTTTATCTCTCTATCTCTCCCTCCTGCAACTCCGACACTAAGAGAGACACAGAGGGAGAGAGGGTTAGATATGCAGGCAGAGACAGGGCTGTAAAGGGGGACAGGGTTGGAGAGAGAGAGAAATTGTTGGGGTGGACTGAAAGGGACAATGTATGATATATTAATTTGATTTATTCCTTTGCTGCGGTGTGCACAAACATATTCGAGATAGGTATGGAGAGAGAAACATCAGGAGAGAGGGAGAAATGGAGATGAAGTTGTGGCCCAGGTGTCCCCTCTCCCCTTTCCCTCCCCCTCTCTCTGTCTCCCACTCTCAGTCCGACTCTAACCCTATCGCTCTCTCTTTAATTCTCTCTCTCCTCTCTCTCTCCCACTCCCGCACTCTCTCTCTTCCCCTCCCTTACACTCTCTCTTCCTGTCTCTCCCTCGCTCTCTCCCTCTTACTCTCTCTCTCTCTCCTCTCCATCTCTCTAACTTGCTCTCGCCCGATCTCTCTGTCATTGAGTCTCTCTCTCCCTCCCCCTTTCTATCACCCTCTGTCCCTCTCTGTCTGTCCCTCTTTCTCTCTCTCACTCTGTCTTTATTTCAGTTTCTTCAGATATATAAATAGATTGGAGAGCTTGGGTTGTTCTCCGTCGGTCCTTCCTGTCCAGTCTATCTGTGCCAATCATCATTTTACAGATCTCGATAACAACTCTCCTGAGTCGCCTCCGTTCCAAAGAAAACAACTCCACCCTGTCCAATCTTTCCTCATCGCTAAAATTATCCATTGCTGACAATATCCTCTGTATCCGCTCTACTGCAACCACATCCTTCCTTCAATGTGCTCACCAGAAATGTATGCAGTACACGAGCTGTGGCCTAACTAGTGAATTCCATAGTTCGAGCATAACCTCCCTGCTCTTATATTCTATACAACGGCCAATAAATGAAATTACAATCGAAAATCCTGCAAAGAAAACAATCCCTATTGTTAAAAAACTGCAAACAATTGTCACAATGCAACACAAGTATGATTTATTAAACTTTAACACAACAGAGTTTGTTACTCAGTCGTGTAAAGTGCATTGCACTATTACTGACCTTTACTCCAGTCCCTCAATTCCACTTCATCTCTGGGAGATTGTTGGAAGATTCATCCCATCCTTTCAAAGATAAATATTACCCACATCAAACCAGAGCAATTAGAAATTGTACACAGCTGCTGAGAGCTTGTAACAAGACTGAAGGGAATGTTCGGTTTTCCATCTCTAACCCAGACATATAGATGTCTTCATTTATATTGATATCCATCCGTCCGTCCGAATGGAATCAGATGGAGGCCAGGCCTTTCCCAGCACAACATTGTTCGACCATTTCACTTTCTTTGACAGACATAAATTTTCATCCATCTTGGCTCTATTGTCCTGCAGTGATGTCCTGGGACTGAGTAGATTGACGTCCAACAACCACAATCTTCCTTTGTGCTCGGTATGATTCCAACCAAAGGATAATTTTCTCCCTGATTCATACTGACTTTAATTTTACTCGGACTCCTCGATGCTGCACTCAGTCAAACGCTGCATTGATGTTAAGGTCAGTATCTCTTCCCAGCAGCAGGCAGGAGTAAATCGTTCCCATTGTACTGAACACACTCTGCTTCTTCATAGGCTGCTACAGGACTGTAAGCGGCCGATTAATGCTGCCCATCAAACACTCCGAGAGCAGGTTCAGCACAGCTTAGGAACAGAGTAAAATTCCTTCAAAATTCACGCCCTTTCTTCCTCTCGCTCTCTCTCCCTGCTGCTATCTCTGACACTCGGAGAGAGACCGTGGGAGAGAGGGTTAGATATGCAGACAGAGAGAGGGCTGTAGAGGGAGACAAGGTTGGAGAGAGAGCAATTGTTGGAGTGGATTGAAAAGGATAATGTAAGATATATTAATTTGATGTAATCCTTCATTGCTGTGTGCACAAACATATAAGAGATAGGTGTGGAGAGAGAAACATCAGGAGTGGGGGAAATCGAGATGATGTTGGGGCCCAGGTGGACACTTTTGATGAACCAGAAGGAATAGTCTCCATTTTAAACAGCAGGCAAGCTATTCCACTGTGGTTGCCATCACACCTCCATGATATTGGTTGTGGAAATTTCATGCTGGCTTATTGGTTCATCTTTAAATCTGTAATTGATAGATTCTTGTTAACCAAAGAGGTTAAGAGATACGGGGCGAAGACGGGTTATATGGAGTCAGTTAGATCACAGATCAACTCTGATCTCATTGGATGCTGGAACAGCGTTGAGGGGTTAAATTGCATCCTCCCCTTCCTATATCCGATGTTACATATCCTTCTTTCACTCTCAGTGACTCTGTCAGTCTCTGTCTCTCTATTCTTTCTCGCTGTCTCTCACTGTGTCTGCATCGGACAGTGCAGAGTGAGATTCACTCTGTATCCACCCCATGATGTTTCTGCCCTGGGCGTGTTGGAAGGGACAGTGTAGAAGGAGCATTACTCTGTATCTAATCCATGCTGTACCTATCCGGGGAATGTTGATGGTAGAGTGGAAACAGAGAGGTCTGGGACCAGGGTCCTCATGGGGAGGACTGAATGGTGACTCATAATAGACAATTTAGCAATATCAGTGCTCCATGGATGAAAGGGGAAGTGGCTGAGTGGATACGACATTGGTTGAGAGAGTGGTCAATGGTTTTTGCAGACTGGAGGGAGGTATACAGTGGAGGTTTATATTCGGACCACTGCTCTTTTTGATATATACTAATGACGTGGACTTGTTTTTACAGGGCACACCTTCAATGTTTGCCAATGTTTGTGTCATCTGCAATGTAATAAACAGGGAAGGGAGTAGTAGTAGACTTCAGGAGGATAGAGGCAGTCTGTTGAAATGGAACATACAAAAACACAAAACCGCCTACACAGGATTGGACAGAACATGGTGATATTTTATGAAGGTTCTGTCGGTTAGTTTTACTGATGTGCAGTCTCTGTGTGTCGGTTTGTGTTTGTATCAGAGTCTGTATCAGTGTGTGTGTTCTCTGCTTCTCATCCTGAAAAGTGTTAGCAAACGTGTAGTGAAATGTGTCAAAAGCTGTTTCCATTCAGAAATTCCTGCATTGTGGAAGTGTGAGCTATCTTTGCAGAGACAGGAAATAGGGGTGTTTGAATGGACCTGCAGGTTTTGGTTGATGCAACAAGGTGAGAATTTGATTTGTGTCCCTTGCAGATATACAGAATTGAAGGTATTTACAGAACACCAAATGAAGTAATTTACCAACGTCTGACAAACTTCGAAGAGTTCAGACACTTGGAAGAAGAGCAGAAGGCGGCACCGTGGCGCAGTAGTTAGCACCGCAGCCTCACAGCTCCAGGGGCCCAGGATCGATTCTGGGTACTGCCTGTGTGGAGTTTGCAAGTTCTCCCTGTGTCTGCGTGGGTTTTCTCCGGTTGCTCCGGTTTCCTCCAACAAGCCAAAAGACTTGCAGGTTGATAGGTAAATTGGCCATTGTAAATTGTCACTAATATAGGTAGGTGGTCGGGAAATATAGGGACAGGTGGGGATGTTTGGTAGGAATATGGGATTAGTGTAGGATTAGTATAAATGGGTGGTTGATGTTCGGCACAGACTCGGTGGGCCGAAGGGCCTGTTTCAGTGCTGTATCTCTAATCTAATCTAAAATAATCTAATCTAACACACCATATGCCTTCTTAACAGCTCTATTAACCTGGGTGGCAACTTTCAGGGATTTATGTACCTGGACACCAAGAGCTCTCTGTTCATCTACACCACCAAGAATCTTCCCATTAGCCCAGCATTCTGCAATCCTGTTACTCCTTCCGAAGTGAATCACCTCACACTTTTCCGCATTAAACTCCATTTGCCATCTCGCAGCCCAGCTCTGCAGCCTATCTATGTCCCTCTGCAACCTACAACATCCTTCGGCACTATCCAAAACTCCACCGACCTTCGTGTCATCCGCAAATTTACTAACCCACCCTTCTACACTCTTCTCCAGGTCATTTATAAAAATGACAAACAGCAGTGGCCCCAAAACAGTTCCTTGCGGTATACCATTAGAAACTAAACTCCAGGATGAACATTTGCCATCAATCACCACCCTTTGTCTTCTTTCAGCTAGCCAATTTCTGCTCCAAAGCACGAATTCACCTTCAATCCCATACTTCCATATTTTCTGCAATAGCCTACCGTGGGGACCCTTATCAAACGCCTTACTGAAATCCATCTTGACCACATCCACGGCTTTACCCTCATCCACCTGTTTGGTCACCATGTCAAAAAAACTCAATAAGGTTTGTGAGGCACGACCTACCCGTCACAAAACCGTGCTGACTATCGCTAATGAACTTATTCTTCTCAAGATTATTATAAATCCTATCTCTTATAACCTTTTCCAACATTTTGCCCACAACCAATGTAAGGCTCACAGGTCTATAATTACCAGGGCTGTCTCTACACCCCTTCTTGAACAAGGGGACAACATTTGCTATCCTCCAGTCTTCCAGCGCTATTCCTGTTGTCAATGACGACACAAAGATCAAGGACAAAGGCTCTGCAATCTCCTCCCTGGCTTCCCAGAGAATCCTAGGATAAATCCCATCAGGCCCAGGGGACTTATCTATTTTCACACTTTCCAAAATTGCTAACACCTCCTCCTTGTGAACCTCAATCCCATCTAGCCTAGTAGTCTGTATCTCAGTATTCTCCTCGACAACATTTTCTTTCTCCACTGTAAATACTGACGAAAAAAATTCATTTAACGCTTCCCCTATCTCCTCCAATTCCACACACAACCTCCCATTACTATCCTTGATTGGCCCTAATCTATCTCTAGTCATTCTTTTATTCCTGATATACCTATAGAAAGCCTTCGGGTTTTCCTTGATCCTATCCGCCAATGACTTCTCGTGTCCTCTCCTCGCTCTTCTTATCTCTCCCTTTGGATCCTTCCTGGCTAGCTTGTAACTCTCAAGCGCCCTAACTGAGCCTTCACGTCTCATCCAAACATAAGCCTTCTTCTTCCTTTTGACAAGCTCTTCAACTTCTTTCGCAAACCACGGATACCTCGCTCGACAACTTCCTCCCTGCCTGACAGGTACATACTTATCAAGGACACGCAGTAGCTGCTCCTTGAATAAGCTCCACATTTCGATTGTGCCCATCCCCTGCAGTTTCCTTCCACATCTTCTGCATCCTAAATCTTGCCGAATCGCATCATAATTTCCTTTCCCCCAGTTCTAATTCTTGCCCTGCGGCATATACCTGTCCTTGTCCATCGCGGCGGTAAACCTAACCAAATTGTGATCACTATCACGAAAGTGCCCACCTACATCTAAATCCAGCACCTGGCCGGGTTCATTATCCAGTATCAAATCTAATGGGGCATCGCCCCTGGTTGGCCTGTCTACATACTGTGTCAGCAAACCCTCCTGCACACACTGGACAAAAACAGACCCATCTGAAGTACTCGAACTATAGTATTGCCAGTCAATATTTGGAAAGTTAAAGTCCCCCATAACAACTACCCTGTTACTCTCGCTCCTGTCGAGAATCATCTTCGCTATCCTTTCCTCCACATCTCTGGAACTATAGAAAACTCCCAACAGGGTGTCCTCTCCTCTCCTGCTTCTAACCTCGGCCCAGACTACCTCAGTGGACGAGTCCTCAAACGTCCTTTCTGCCGCCGTAATACTCTCTTTGATTAACAATGCCAACCGCCCCCCCCCCCCCCCACTCTTTTACCATCTTCTCTGTTCTTAGTGAAACATCTAAATCCCGGAACCTGCAACATACATTCCTGTCCCTGCTCTACCCATGTCTCTGAAATGGCCACAACATCGAGATCCCAGGTACGAACCCATGCTGCAAGCTCACCCACCTTATTCCGGATGCTCCTGGCGTTCAAGTAGACACACTTTAAACCAAGTTCTTGCTTGCCAGTGCCATCTTGCGTCCTTGTAACCTTATCCCTGACCTCACTACTCTCAACATCCTGTACACTGGTACTACAATTTAGGTTCCCAGCCCCCTGCTGAGTTACTTTAAACCCCCCCCCCCCCCCCCCCGAAGAACACTAGCAAATCTCACCCCCAGGATATTGGTACCCCTCTGGTTCAGGTGAAGACCATCCTGTTTGTAGAGTTCCCACCTACCCCAGAAAGAGCCCCAATTATCCAGGAAACCAAAACCCTCCCTCATGCTCCATCCCTGCAGCCACGTGTTCAACTCCTCTCTCTCCCTATTCCTCGCTTCGCTAGCACGTGGCATGGGCAACAACCCAGAGATAACAACTCTGTTTGTTCTCGCTCTAAGCTTCCACCCTAGCTCCCTGAATTTCTGCCTTAAATCCCCATCTCTCTTCCTACCTATGTCGTTGGTGCCGATGTGGACCACGACTTGGGGCTGCTCCCCCTCCCCCTTAAGGATCCCAAAAACACGATCTGAGACATCACGTACACTGGCACCTGGGAGGCAACACACCAACCGTGAGTCTCTCTCGTTCCTCATTCAATTCCTCATTTCCCCTAATCCCTTGAATCTCTAATTCTGGGAGATTTCTTGTTCCTTCCTCGGTGAAGGCAGACACAAAGTCATCATTTAGCTTCACTGCCATTTCTCTAATCCCCATTATAAATTCTCCTGGCTCTGCCTGTAAGGGATCCACATTTGTCTTAGTCAAACGTTTCCTATTTAAGTACCGAGAGAAAGTTTTACAGCCCGTTCTTATGTTTGGGGGCGTCGAGGACCAGTGAGCATAGTCTAAAAGTTAAAGGCATACCATTCAGGACTGAAGTTCGGAAACACCTCCACACAATAAAGGTAGAGTGAGATTGGAACTGTCTTCTGTCAACGCACATTGATGCTAAATCATTTTCAAATCTAAGATTGACCTTCTCTAATGCCTTGTCGAAATTGAAATATTCTTCTGCCACTCTCTTTTCCTTGGGCAGTCTGTTTCTGTCTGTGTCTGTCTGGGTGTGTGCGTGTGTAACCGCTGTTGTTTTCATTCTCCCGTGACTCAGACTCTCAAGGTTCCTCCATTGAAAATGATGACTGAAGCTGCTTCTCCTTGTCCTTTCAGCTGCTTTTTTGTGGAAAACAAACGGCCCGCGGTGAACGCAACGCAAACATGGCGGCTGATGACGCCTCAGCGACCTCCCCGCCCCATCTACCCACCCCCTCACTGTGTTCTGAACTATGATTGACTGCGCTGCCCCATGTGTTTGGAGGTCAAAGGGATCAGCAAGTGCCTCCAGCCTCCGCTCAGCCGCGGCTTGGGTGACCTGTGACCCCCATCGGCGTGGGTTGGGGGCCAGCGCCAAACTCTTAAAGGGACCCTGCACCACCAGAAGAGTCCCAAACTCTTAAAGGGACCCGACCTGAACAGACAGAGTAAGACAGTTAGAGAGCAAGGAATAGAGAGGGAAATAGAAAAGAGAGAGTGATGGGGAGAGAGAGAGAGAAATGAGTTTGAAAGAATAATAGAGTGATGGAGAGACTCAGAGAAAATAGGTGACAGGGAGAGAGTGAGAGAGCAAGAGATGGTGAGAAATGGAGGGAGAATTTCCTCAATTGGACAGAGATGGAGAGAGAGTGATAGAGAGATGTGAAGAGAAATCAAAGAGAGAGGAAGGGGGAGATTGAGGGAGAGGTAGAGTTTGAGAGTGATGGAACAGATATGTTGAGAGCTAAAGGTGAGGAGAGAGTAACAGAGCGAGAGAGAGAGAGAGACAGAGAGATGGAGACAGAGAGAAGGAAAATGAGAAATTAGAGGAAAAGAGCAGACAGAGGGTCTATAGAAAGAGCGAAAAATGAATGAGAGATAGAGTGTCCATCAGAGAGAGAGGGAATGTCCGGGATAGATGTGGGCAGAGAGAGAGAGGCAGATAGTAAGTGTGTGTGTGTGTGTCTGTGTGTGTGTGTGTGTCTGTGTCTGTTCGTGTGTATATTTGTGTGTGTTTATGTGAGTGTGGGTGTGTGTATGTGACTGTGCATGTGTGTGTGAGAGAGATCAGTGCACGTTCACAGTAAATAAAGTCTTGCGGTGTCAAACAGTTATTTAATTCGGTGCAAATCCAAGCAAAAGTAACTTTATTCCATAAGAATGAGTGCAGTCAGAGATATAAAAACAGACTGCATGCTAATGTCCAGATAAGCTTTCAGAAGAATTATAAGTAGCAGGGAGAAATCATCCAGCAATCCTGGTTGCAACCCATTGGGCTCAATAAAATGGTCCAAAAATATTATCACTGCCAATCTAACAATTTCATCAGCTCAACAGCGATTAGTGAAATAATCCATAAATTGCAGTGCTCAATGATTCGAGGAAGATTACAGAGCATGATAGAGAACATGTAGACAAACACAAAATATTTGTTTAGTTTCTCTGCCATTGTCCTATGATGAGAGGCTGAGTAAATTGGGCCTGCATTCTCTGGAGTTTAGAAAAATGAGAGGTGATCTCATTGAAACATATCAGATTTAGAAGGGACTGGATAGGGTCGACACTGAAAGATTATTTCCGCTGGTCGGGAAATGAAAGACTCCCTTATCCCTTCGTAACCAACTTATCCACCCGTCCTGTCAGCCTCAGCAATCAGTGAACATTCACTCCAAGGGGCCGCTGTTCACAGACACAGAGAAAATCTTGGAGACAGTCACATTGTTAGGCTCGATCGAAAAGGCAAATGTCAAATATAATCATAGTTTGATGCAATCCTATGTCGACAAGCGTGCAAGAAATAGGCAGAGTATGAAACATCAGGACAGAGGGAGAAATATAGATGCAGAGAGGGTAACAGTGAGAAAGGGCGAGATAGCGTACAATATCATGAGAGGTATAGACAGGGTGGATCGCAAGAAGCTTTTTCCCAGAGTGGGGGATTCAATTACTAGGGTACACGAGTTCAAAGTGAAAGGGGAAAAGTTTCGGGGGAATATGCGTGGAAAGTTGTTTACGAAGAGGGTGGTGGGTGCCTGGAACGCGTTGCCAGCGGAGGTGGTAGATGCGGGCAGGATAGCGTCTTTTAAGATGTATCTGGACAGAGACATGAATGGGCAAGAAGCAAAGAGATACAGACCCTTAGAAAATAGGCGACATGTTTCGATAGAGGATCTGGATCGGCGCTGGCTTGGAGGGCCGAAGGGCCTGTTCCTGTGCTGTAATTTTCTTTGTTTTTATAGGCATAGAGAGAAGTGGAGAACAACTCTTACTGGTAATCTCTCTTCATCTCTGTCTTCCGCTCTCTCTTACTCACTCAATCACTAGTTCTCCACTCTGCTTCTCTCACCGTGTTTATTTCTCTTCTCTTTTCTCTCCAACTCTATCTCCCTCTGTACCCTCTCAACCTCAATCTCTCGCTGTGTCACCTCTTCAACGACGCTGCACACAGCTTTGTGGGAACACTGACCGATACTCTCCATCCCAATCTCCCGCTGTCTGTCTCTCTCTCTCTCTGTCTCTGTCTCTGCCCCTATCGCTGTCCCTCACATTGTCTTTCCCTAACACTGTCTCTGTCTCTCGCTCTATCTGTGCTTCTATCCCTCTGTCTCTCACCTTCTCTCTCTTTCTCATTCCCTCTCTCACTGTCTGTCCCTCCCTTTCTCTTTTGCTCTGTCTCCGTCCATGACTCTGTCTGTGTCTCTATGAAACCATCTATCCCTCTCTCTTTCCCTCTCTCTCTCTCTCTTTTCATCTCCCCTCCCTTCTTCTCTTGCAGGATAGCAATGCTTTGAGCCATTTCTTGCTTAACTTTGAACCTTTAACTCTTGCACTTGTTGAGAATGTCACTGCAGTTTGAAAATATCAAACATCGATCCAATACTCACCCCTAAAACACTCACACTAAACCTGCAACACAGGTCATGGTGCATACGGCTATGAACTGCTTCAGTATCTGCAGCAAAATACTGTGGATGCTGGAAATCTGGAAAACATCGAGCTGAATGTCTGATTCTGTTTCTCTCTCCACAGATGCTGCCTGAACTGTCAATGGAACTGAACACTGTGCAATCATTAGTGAACATCCCCACTTCTAACCTTACGATGAAGGGTAGGTCATTGAGGAAGCAACTGAAGATGGTTGAGCCTCAGACACGATTCTGGGGAACTCCTGCAGTGATGTCCTGGGACTGAGATGATTGACCTCCAACAACCACAACCATCTTCCTTTGCGCTCGGTATGAATCCAGCCATTGGTGCGTTTCCCCCTTGATTCCCAATGACTTCAACTCTCCTCAGGCTCTATGATGCCACAGTCAAATGCTGACTTGAGATTAAGGGCAGTTACTCTCACCTCACTTTCTAATCTATTGGATCATATGAGATGCATACGGGTAATAGAATAGCAAACAAGAGTGAATGGTTTTGTTTTACCTGCTGTGTTATCCTCTTCATAGCCAAGTGCAGGACTGTGCACGACAGATTTACGTGTCTCATTATACAATCCCAGAGCAGCTTCAGCATGTATTAGATAGAGTACAGCTCCTTCCAGTCTCTCTCCCACTCTCTGCCTCTCCTGTTAAACATCGGGAGAGAGGGAAAAATATAGATGGAGAAAGAGAAACAGAGAACAGGAGTGATAAGCATGAAGAGATTGTTGGAGATTTACTTTTGCTGGTAATCTCTCCATCTCTGTTTCTCCTTCCTCTGTGTTTTCCTCTCTCAAACCCTGTCTCACCTCTCGGTTCCACTTTCCCCTTGTGTTACGAACACTGGACTTTGTCTCTCTCCTCTCTCCCAGGTGTTGCCAGGACTGGGGAAATGCAGCTGTGAGGAAAGATTGGAAAGGCTGGGGTCCTTGGAACAGAGGAGGCTGAGGGGAGATCGGATTGAAATGAACAACATTTGGAGGTCCTGGATAACGTGGAGGTGAATGATTCATTCACCTGAGCAGTGAGGTCAGTGATGAGGGGGCAGAGATTGAAAGTGATTGGTTAAAAACTAGAGGGTAGATAAAGTCTTTTTCACCCAGAGGGTGGTGATGGTCTGGAACTTACTGCCTGAAAGTGTAGTTGAGGCAGAGATCCTCAATCATTCAAATGGAGTCTGGATATTCACCTCAAGTGCCGTAAGTTGCAAGACTATGGAGCAAATGCTGGAATGTGGGATTCGAATAGCTGGATCACCTTTTGGCTGGCACTGACAAGATGGGCCAAGTGGAATCTTTCTGTGCCTTAAACTTTCTATGATGCCCTCTCCATCTCTATTTTACTCTCTATTACCGTCTGAATCCCAGTGTCTCCCTCTCTGATACCCTCTGAATTCCAGTCTCTCCCTCTCTGTTACCCTCTGAATCCCAGTCTCCCTCTCTCTCTTACCTAACCAGAGCTTCAGTAATTTTCAGCAAAACATCCCTGCTTTTGTAATCACTGTATATAGTGCACATTGTGGTGCAGGGGTATTCCCCAGGGGTTTGGATGAGGACCACTGACATTTTTGATATATATTAATGACTTGGGCTTGGGTTTACAGGGCATAACTTCAACATTGTGCCATATGAAATGTAGTAAACGGGAAGGGAATTATAGTAGACTTCAGGAGGATAGAGGCAGTCTGGTGAAATGGTCAGACACATGGCAGGTTACCTTCAAAGCTGAGCAGTGTAAAATGATGCATTTCGGAAGGAAGGTTGAGGAGCAGTGAGAAAAACAAAGTGGTACAATGTTAAAATGGGTGCCGGGACAGAGACATCTGAGATTTCATTTGCGTCACTTTTTATATCTTAGAGATTCAATTTGGGGCTTGCAATTTGTAAGTTGAATCGATCTTCATCCTGAAAAGTGTGAGCAAACATGTTGGGAAACGTGTCAAAAGCTGTTTCCAGTCAGACATTCCTGCACTTTAAAGCAAAGAACTAGGAACAGCGCAGCACAGGAACAGGCCATTCAGCCCACCAAGCTTGCGCCGATCTTGATGCCTGCCTAAACAAAAACCTTTTGCACTTCCAGGGTCCGTATTCCTCTATTCCCATCCTATTCATGTATTTGTCAAGATGCCTCTTAAAGGTCTCTATGGCAACTGCTTCTACCACCTCCCCCGGCAACAAGTTCCAGCACTCACCACCCTCTGTGTGAAGAACTTGCCTCGCACATTCCCTCTAATCTTTGCCCCTCTCAGCTTAAACCTATGTCCCCTAGTAACCTACTCTTCCACCCTGGGAAAAAGCTTCTGACTATCCACTCTGTCCACGCCGCTTATAACTTTATAAACCACAATCATGTTGCCCCTCCACCTCCGTCGTTCCAGTGAAAACAATCCGAGTTTTTACAACCTCTCCTCATAGCTAATGCCCACCAGACCAGGCAACATTCTGGTAAACCTCTTCTGTATCCTCTCCAAATCCTCCACGTCCTTCTGGTCGTGTGGCGACCAGAGTTGCACGCAATATTCTAAGTGTGGCATAACTAAAATTCTGTGCAGCTGCAGCATGACTTGCCTATTTTATACTCAATGCGTCGACAGATGCTGTTGCCTTCGTGACGACATTATTCACCGGCGTTGCCACTTTCAGTGACCTGTGGACCTGTACGCCCAGATCTCTCTGCCTGTCAATACTCCTCAGCGTTCTGCCATTTACTGTATACCTCCCACCTGCATTAGACCTTCCAAAATGCATTACCTCACATTTGTCCGAATTAAACTCCATCTGCCATTTCTCCGCCCAAGTCTCTAACCGATCTATATCCTGCTGTATACTCTGACAATCCTCATCACTGTCTGCAACTCCACCAACCTTTGTGTCGTCCGCAAACTTACTAATCAGACCAGCTACATTTTCTTCCAAATCATTTATAAAACGACAAACAGCACACGTCCCAGCACTGATCCCTGCGGAACACCACTCGTCACATCCCTCCATTCAGGACCCCCCTCCCCCTCGACTGCTACCGTCTGTCTTCTGTGACCGAGCCAGTTCTGTATCCATCTTGCCAGCTCCCCTCTGATCCCTTATGACTTCACCTTTTGTATCAATCTGCCATGCGGGACCTTGTCAAAGGCTTTACTGATGTCCATATAGATAACATCCACTGCCCTTCCTTCATCAATCATCTTCATCACTTCCTCAAAAGCTCAATCAAATTAGTGATACATGATCTGCTCTTCACAAAACCATGCTGCCTCACGATAATAAGTCCTTTTGTCTCCAAATGGGTGTAAATCCTGTCTCGAAGAATCCTCTCTAATAATTTCCCAACCACTGACGTATAGCTCACCGGCCTATAATTTCCTTGAGTATCTTTGCTACCCTTCTTAAGCAAAGGAACAGCATTGGCTATTCTCCTGTCCTCCGGGACCTCACCTGTAGCCAATGAGGATGCAAAGATTTCTGTCAAGGCCCCAGCAATTTCTTCCCTTGCTTCCCTCAGTATTCTGGGGTAGATCCTATCAGGCCCTGGGTACTTATCTACGTTAATGCTTTGCAAGACACCCATAACTCCTCCTTTTTGATAATGAGATGATTGAGACTATCTACACTCCCTTCCCTAGGCTCATCATCCACCAAGTCCTTCTCCTTGGTGAATACTGATGCAAAGTACTCATTTAGTACCTCGCCCATTACCGCTGGCTCCACACATAGATTCCCTTCTCTGTTCCAGAGTGGACCAATCCTTTCCCTGGTTATCCTCTTGCTCTTTATATACGTATAAAAAGCCTTGGGATTTTCCTGAATCCTGTTTGCCAATGACTTCCCTTTTCGCCCTCCTGAATCCTTGCTTCCGTTCCTTCCTATTGTCTTTATATTCTTCAATGGATTCGTCTGTTCATACCCTTCCAGCCCTTATGAATGCTTCCTTTTTTCTTTTTTGACGAGGCTCACAATATCCAGCGTTACCCAAGTTTCCCGAAACTTGCCAAACTTATCCTTCTTCCTCACAGGAACATGCTGGTCCTGGATTCTAATCAGCTGACGTTTGAAAGACTCTCACATGTCAGATGTTGATTTACCCTCAAACAGCCGCCCCCAATCTAAATTCTTCAGTTCCTGCCTAATATTGTTATAATTAGCCTTCCCCCAATTTAGCACCTTCACCCGAGGACTACTCTTATCCTTATCCAGAGGTACATTAAAACCTACGGAATTATGGTCACCGTTCCCGAAATGCTCCCCTACTGAAACTTCGACCACCTGGCCGGGCTCATTCCCCAATACCAGGTCCAGTACGGCCCCATTCCTAGTTGTACTATCGACATATTGTTTCAAGAAGCCCTCCTGGATGCTTCTTACAAATTCTGCCCCATCCAAGCCCCTCGCACTAAGTGAGTCCCAGTCAATATAGGGGAAGTTAAAATCATCCACCACTACAACCCTGTTACCTTTACATCTTTCCAAAATCTGTCTACATATCTGCTCCTCTACTTCGTGATGGCTGTTGCGAGGCCTGTAGTGAACCCCCAATATCGGTACTGCACCCTGCCTATTCCTGAGCTCCACCCATATTGCCTCGCTGCATGACCCCCCGAGGTGTCCTCCATCAGTGCAGCTGTGATACTCTTCTTAACCAGTAATGCAACTCCCCCACCCCTTTTACATCCCCCTCCATCCAGCCTGAAGCTTCTAAATCCTGGAACATTTAGCTGCCAATGGATTTAGAGATCCATAGTCAGGCACATCCATTCCCACTGACCGAGAGAGAGAAAGAGAGAGAGAGAGAGAGAGAGATAGATAGAGAGAGAGAGAGAGAGAGAGAGAGAGAGAGAGAGAGAGGGAGAGAGAGAGGGAGATAGATAGATAGAAGGAGAGAGAGAGAGCGAAACCCACACATAGACACATATATCCACATTGATCAACTTAGACAGATAAGCATAAACACTTCCCTCTGTGTAAAGAATGTTTCTACAAACATCAAAATCTCTCGTTTCTCCTTTTATATTTCACTCTCGAGTTTCAATTTATTGTGAATCTGATTTCACAGGGAGCAGGAGAATTTTTGCTTTCCTTTTCTTGTTTTTGGCGTCAGGCGGTCATGGGTCAATCCCGGTGTCTGTGCAGTCTGTGACCCCTGACCCAGCGCTGTGACCACGAGGAGCGTGGGGGGGTGGGGGGGGGGGCAACAGGGGGATAGTTCGCCCAAACCACTTAAAGGGACCCCGCACCACCAGAACTGCTCCTTAGCTTTGCAAATTCGAGTGAGTCAGGAGGAGTTTGATCAAATAGGAGGACAGGAACAAAGTGACATTGAATCTTCCAATATTTATTTATTCAGTAAGAAAAAACAAGAAATGCTGGAACCACTCAACAGGTCTGGCAGCATCTGTGGAACGAGAAGCAGAGTTAACGTTTCGGGTCATTGAGCCTTCTTCGGAACTTGGGTCACTGACCCGAAACGTTAACTCTGCTTCTCTTTCCACAGATGCTGCCGGACCTGCTGAGTGGTTCCAGCATTTCTTGTTTGTATTCCAGATTTCCAGCATCCGCAGTATTTTGCTTTTATTTTGTTTTTTATTCAGTGATGTTAATAAACAGAAAATTATCTGTCTATACCCAAATTCAAGTAAAATTGTGAATTCAGATTAATAATTTTAAAGGCGAACCTACTGTTCCAAAGAAAACAATTCCACACTGTCCAATCTTTCCTCAAAGCTAAAAGTCTCCATTCCTGGCAACATGCTCTGCAAATCTGCTCTCTATCCTTTCTAGTGTGATCACATCCTTCCTGTAAGGTGGTGACCAGAACTGTACACAGTACACTAGCTGTGGTGTAACTAGTATTTTATATAGTTCTAGCATAACCTCCCTGGTCTTAGATTCCATACTTCGGCAAATAAAGGAAAGTGTCCCATATGCCTTCTTAACCAGCTAATCTTGTTAGCTTCAGTGATCCGTGGACCGACACTCCAAAGTCACTCTGTTCGCAAACAGCGAGATCACGTTGGGGAGAGAGAGAGATTGGGAGGTGAGTTTGAAAGAACAAGTGTAAAATCTAATCTTACTTTGATGTAAATTTTATTCCTGTGTCCACAGACATAGAAGACATAGGCATGGAGTGTGAAATATCCTTGGGAGAGGGAGAAATATGGATGGAGAGCGAGTAACTGACAGGGAGTGATTAGCATGGAGATAAAGGTAGGGAGCGACTCTTGCTGGGAATATATTTCCATCTTTGTCACTCTGTTCTCCTCTCTTTTGCTCTCTCCATTCTGATTTCCATTCTCTGTTCATCCCTCCCCTTCACTCTCTCCATCTCTTCCTACCTCTGTATCCGCTCAAATTCAATCTCTCCCTCTTCCTCTCAGACAGAGACATGGTGTTGCAGGTACTGAGAGATGGAGAGACAGGAAGAGTGAGGGTGACATAGATAGATGGACATTTACTCTGCATCTAACTCCGTGCCACCATTGCCCTGGAAGTGTTTGATGAGGACAGCATCGAGGGAGCTTTACTCTCTAAGTAACCTTGTGCCGTACCTCTCCTGGAATTGCCAATGCGGGACAGTGTAGCGGGAGATTTACTCGGAATCTAACCGTTAGTTTTTTTTTCTTTTTTCTTTTTTCCAAAGTGGCCTTTGTGCCCCAGGCCCCTTTTATATTTTTCATGTCGAGGGGGCCTTTATTCCTCAGTCCTCCTTTATATACATATTTACATTTTTAAAATAACTTTATTAAAACAGATAAATAAACAAAAAACTCAAATTAAAATGCCATTCTCGGCGTCGCTAATGCACTCCAGTCCCTGCGGTGCCCACCGGTCGCGGAAGGCCTCAAGCTTACCAGTGGACACCGCATGCTCCTTCTCGAGGGACACCCGGGCGTGAACGTAACCGCGGAAGAGGGGCAGGCAATCAGCGAGGACGGACCCCCCCCCACCCGACGGCCAGCAGCCTGGACCTGTGAATTGCCACCTTGCCCAGGCCCAGGAGCAAACTAACGAGGAGATCCACCACCTGGCCCATGTCCATCCGCACCGGGTACCCAAAGCTCAGGAGCGTGGAACTGAAGTGCAGCGAGAACTTGAGGAGCAGCCTCTTTAAATGCTCAAAGAGGGGCTGCAACCTCGCACACTCCGTATATATCTGAAGCACGGACTCTTCCAGGTCGCAGAAAGTACAGGGGAGTCCGTGAACCTACTTAAATGTCTATTGCACGGGACTGCCCTGTGCAACACCCTCCACCCAAGGTCCCCGATCTAAAAGGGGAGGACTCCCGCGTAGAGAGACCTCCATCGGGGTTTCCCCTCGCTGCCAGCTGGCAACGTAGACCCCCAGGGCGTATCTGGCCTGCTGACGAGGCCGAGGAATTTGAGTGTGTGCAGGTTCAGCCCGTACAGGAAAACCCTCTGCGCCGCTTGGAATGGCACAGAGGGCTTTTCTGAGAGGCAGCTCGGATTGTGCGGGACTGTCTCCCCAGGAGGGTTCTCGGGCTTGGGTCTGATGAGCAGCTCCGCCCTGGCGGGGTCAGCTCAGCCAGGAGCGCTCCGCTCTCCCGAGCCCCCGCGCCACCCGCAGCTAGGGGCATCCCGGGGGCTTCGACTACCCCTCCGCCCGCCGATCCGTCCCCGGAGTCAGCCACCAGGAAAGCCAAGGCGCTCACTTCCGCCGGCGGGGGAGCGCCCTGACTGGATGTGACCATGTTTCAGACTCGGAATAGATCCCGGTAAAAGACAGGCAACTCCCTCAGAGAGGCGTGCTAACGGACTCTGCCGGGAGCTGCTTGTCGTCTTGAAGGCAGTGACACTGGCAGAAAAAATACGTCGCCAGCCCACACCATCTGGGAGGACGCTCGACGTACAGGTATCTCTGCAGTGTCTGAAGGTGGAGAGTGGCAGCCTGGGTGCGGACACACACCAATGACTGTCCGCCCTCCTCGATCGGGAGACTCAGGACCGCGGCAGAGACCCGGAATTTCCTCTGGCCCCAGAAGAAATTGACGAGTTTCTTCTGGATCTTGGTGGCGAATGCAGGAGGCGGGGCAAAAATGACGAACCAGTACCACAGCATGGAGGTTTTTGACCAGCGCTCGGCCCCTGTAGGAAAGCACTCAGAGCAGTCCTGTCCAGCGCCCCAGCCGAGCGGTGACTTTCACCTCCAACTCCTGCCAGTTTGCCGTCCAGGCTTCCTCACCGGGACGAAGGTGGACTCCCAAATAGAGGAGGTGCGTGGTGCTCCACGCAAAAGGTGTCAACTCCTCCGGCAGGGATTCGACCCGCCACTGACCCTCCAGGAGTCTGCAACATTTCTCCCAATTGATTCTCACGGAGGATGCGGCAGGAAAGGTCTGCTGGCAGTCACGCGTCCTCCGCAAGTCAACGGGAGCTGTGTCCGCGAGGAGCACGTCGTCAGCTTAAGCCGAGAAGATGACCCACATGGTCGGCTCGCGCAGAGCCAATCTCGTCAACCTCCTGCGAAGCAGAGACAGGAACGGTTCCACACAGATGGTGTACAGTTGGCCGGACATGGGGCATCCCTGACGCACACCTCTCCCAAAGCATAGGGGCGTCATCAAGGATCCAGTTAACCTTGACTATACACACACTATCTGTGATTCTCTCTCTCTGTCTCTCTCTCTCTATTTCATTGTCTCTCTGTTTCTCTCTCCCTCTGTTCTTCAATCTCTCTCTCCCTCACTGTGTTTCTCTTTCCCTGCGTTTTTCTCTCTGTTTCTCTCTCTCCCTCTGTTTCTCAATCTCTCTTTCCCCCTCCCTGTGCTTCTCGTTCTCTCTGAGTTTCTCCCTCTCCCTGTTCCTCTCTCTCTCTCTCTGTTCCTCAATCGCTCTCTCGCTCTCTGTTTGTCTCCTTCTTTGTGTTCCTCCATCTCTCTCTCTCCCTCACTATGTGTTTCCCTCACTCTCTGTTTCTCTCAGTGATTATGCGTCATTCTGTCTCCATGGCTTTCTCTGTCCTTCTCTCTCTCTCTCTTCATCTCTCTGTGATTCTCTTTGTTCCTTTCTCACTAGCTTTCTGCCTGTCTCTTTGCGACCTGCAATTTATTTGCGTCTCAGTTCCTTCTCTCCACATTTATCCCTCCTCGTTTTCTCTGTCTTTTTCAGCCTTTTTTGTATTTATGACTTTCTGTCTTTTCTCTATTTCTCTCCCTCTTTCTGTGTTTTCTCTATTTCTCTGTCTCTTTCTGTCTTTTCTCTATTTCTGTGACATTCTCTTTTCACTTTCTCTGTTTCTTTCTATCTTCTTTCTCTTTCTTTTTCTCTCTGTCTCTTTTTCTCTCTCTTGTCTTTTTGTATCTTTTTTCTCTTTTTCTCTCTTTTTCTTTGTCTCATTCTGTCTTCTCTCTTTCTCTTTCTATCTCTGTCTCTTTCTTTCTTTGTCTCACTCTATCTCTGTCTCTTTCTGTCTTTCTCTCCATCATTCTACCTTTTCTCTCTTTCTTTGTCTCTTTCTATCTTTTCTCTTTGTTTTTCTCTCTTTCCAGCATTTTCTTCTTATCCTTCCTTTTCTGACCCTAACCCCCTGCAATTTATCCTCCCCCTTTCTTTATTCCCCCTCCCCACAATTACAGGGCCGAGAAAAGTCCCCTGCAATTGACCCCCCCGAAATGTATCCTCCCCCGCAATTTATCCCCCCGCTGCAATTTACACCACCCGCAATTTATCTCCCACCCCCCACGCAATTCTTACCACAAGGCAAATTTTTCCCACTGCAATATTCTCCTCCCCCACCAACCCCGCCCCGTAAACATACTCTCCCCATCTAAATATCCCTGGTCTACAGACCCAGATCAGATATCCCCCATGATAACTGCCCCCATCTAAATACTCCTCCTTTGAACAGACTCCCATCTAAATACCCCGCCCCCGGGAACAGACTCCCATCTAAATACCCCGAGTAACGGACTTCCATCTAAATAGCCCCAGGAACAGGCACCCCCAATCGAAATACCCCGCCTGTGAACAGACTGCCATCTCAGTACTCCCAGGAACAGACTCCCATCTAATACCCATCTTGTGAACGGACTCCCATCTAAATACTTCCAGGAACAGGCTCCCATCTAATACCCCTCTTGTGAACAGACTCCCATCTGAATACCCCCAGGAACAGATTCCCAGCTAAATACCCCTCCTGTGAACAGAGCTCCAAATAAATACCCCTCCTGTGAACAGCATCCCAAGTAATTAACCCCCACCTGCTCAGTGAACAGTCCTACATATAAATGCCCCTCATGAATAGACTGGAAATTCCCCACTGCCCCCTCCCATTTTAAACCTGGAGAATGCCTACTGCCACCTCCCATTTTAAACCTGGGGAATCCCCACTTACCCCTCCCATTTTTAAAATAACTCATTCCCTCTGTGAATATTGTCCTCTACTTCGCCCCCTGCTCCCACTGTAAACACTCCCCCCCTTTATAAATACCATCACTGTCCTGTAAAATCCCCACACTCTATTAATTCGCACCCTGGATCATCTCCCCAATGAACAGCCGCCCTTATCTGCCCGCTGTGTAACTCCAGTCCCAGTCAACAGCCCTCCCCCCACCCCTCCCACCCCCACCCAGTGCTATTCCAACCTCCATCCTCCATCACTTTCCTGGGTGATGCTCCGTCTCCGTACAATCTTTTCAATTCACTTCAATTCCTGGTCCGGATAAGTCACTAGAATTCCATCAAATGGCTCCCAGACGCCCAGAACCTTTAACTCCTGCCCGGCCAAACACAGGGCCGGGCATAGAGCAAGGACCTCCAGAGGATAAATGGCATTCTGAGCCTTTAACGCACAGGAGGATCCCGACCCCTGGCACATCCCTTCCTGCAGAAAGGTGTTTCACCTGTTCTCCCCATCGGCTTTAGGAAATCAAACAGAGGGAGACGCACACAAAGGCACACACATTGAGTGGGACAGGGACCGGAGGGGGCTATTCAGCCGTTTGAGCCTGTCCCATCCCTGTTACATCATGTCTGATCTGTCCCTTCCCCCATTGAGCCACAAGGAGACAGACAGAGACAGTCGGGGAGCAGATACAGTGAGGCAAAGAAACACTGGGCTGAACTCGGACTTGGTGCCAATGGTGCAAACAAGAGTGGGGGAGAGGAGGGTGGTTGTGAATGGGCTGCCCGTTCAGCATCTCTCCCCTGTTTTTACCTCAATGGGAGCAAAACTGGGGAGAGGGGGAAAGCAGGATCCCAGTTCACAATCACCCTGTACAACACCAAGGCAGCGAGTTCAAATCCACCCCGAAACAGAGGGACAGAGACACAGAAAACGGATCCCAGGATGAGCACAGAACAAAAAGAAAGAGAAATAAATGGAAAGGGAGATGGAGAATGAGATGCAGGGAGTCCGAAACCAGTGAGAGAGAAACTGAGAACAGAGGGTCAGAAATACTGAGAAGGGCACAGAGAGAGAAAAGTGGAGACTAACACAGAGAGTTGTAGATATTCAGAAAGATCCCAGACAAAGAGAGAGATGCAGAGACTGAAAGATGTGGAGAGGCAGAGATTGAAAGTAAGATGTGTTTACAGAATATAGAGAGGTGTCCCTGGACGGCGGTGGTGGTGGTGGGGGGTGGGGGGTGGGGGGGGGGGGGGTTGTGGAATGCAGAGATAATGTTGAAGGAGCAGAAATGGAAAGATTTAGGGATTTGGAAGTGAGTGAGAGAAGAAATGGAATGAGAGAGACAGACAAAGATGCAGAGAGTCGCAGAAGGAGAGTGAAAATGGAAACTTGTGAGCCTCTCGAGAGGGGCAGAGATAGAAAGGATGTTGAGAGATACAGAGATAGGGATTGAAAGATGTGAAGAAACAGAGCGAGGAACAAGGAGGAAGGTGCAGGGATGAAGTTGCAGCAAGAGATGGAGAGAGGGAAATCTACGGGATTACATTGACAGTTTTGGAGCAGCACTTCCCAAACTGTTCCCTTCGGAGCCCCGTCCCTTTTGGTAAAAAAATCCACAGACACCCGAAAACACAAAATCAAAATATTGCGGTTGTTGGAAATCTGAAATAAGAACCGTGCTGGGAAGACTGAGAATTTCCAACACTTTGTTTTTCTTTCAGCCCCGAAAACACATGCCGTCTTCTTTTCTGTATCTAGAAATGCTTTTGACAATGACACATTTATATTTATTGTTCGTTTCCTCTCTGGTTAAAGCTCTTGTCTGAGAATTCCACGTGGCCAGAAGATACTCCCTCTGCGTCATCACAGATGCACCTTTCGAAAATATTCTCCTTGGGAATAAGAGAAATAAAATTGATTCAAACAAAGCAAAGCATTTTTGAAAAGAAATAAAACACAGCAAGAGCCCAGGGCTCTTTCCCTCACTCACTGACATAAAACAATCTCTCAATGACTCCCCATCTCACAAACACATCCACCGACACAGAGAAAGAGACTGGGAAGTGTCGATGTGTTTACCCTGTCATTTCCTGCTCTCTCTCTCTCTCTCTCTATTTCTCTATGTGTCTGTCTACATCTTTAGCTGCCTCATTGTAAAAACACACAAACCTGCAAGCTGTGTGTGCACAGCAGGATCCCGCAAAGAGCAACATGCAGATAATCTGTTTTAGTGCAGAGCAAGATCCCAGCAATGGTGACACTTCAACTTTCTGTTTACCAAGGTTTTGTTTGTGGATTTTTTTCACTCTCTCTCGCTCTCTTTCTCTCTGTGTTTAACCTGCCACCTCCAGCTGTTTCTCACTCTCCCTCCTTTTCTCTCCATCTGCTTCTGCCTCAGTGTTGTAATGTACGAACGGTTGCAGACAATGTATGCACAGCAGGATCCCACAAGCAGCAATGTGATAACAGCCGCCTGCCCCTACTCTCCCCCTCTGATTCCCTCCATCTTCCCCTCACACTCCTGCGTCTCTCTCCCTCCTGTTAATCTCATTCAGAGAGACAGACGGAGAGAGACAGAGAAAGAGAGACAGACAGTCAGAGAGACAGAGAAATCCACTCAGTACCTCACTCTATGTTTAAATAGCTTCTGGACATTTCATTTCAACCTCAAATTCATGGCACTTCCCAAAATACCAGCATTATTCGGGAATTATACCGGCTTCCAGCTCAGGACTTTCATTTCAGGCCTTCAGGAGAGCTTTACACACAATGAATTCGCTTCCAAAAAGCAGTCACTGTTACAGTGCAGGGAATTCTGCCGGCAAGCCGTGAACAGCAAATCCCAAATATGGTGACACTTCAATATTCAGTTTAGCAAGGTTTTGAGAGTGGATTTCTTTCTCTCTCTCTCTCTGTTTAACCTGCCACTTCCAGCTGTTTCTCACTCTCCCTCTTTTTCTCTCCATCTGTTTCTGCCTCAGTGTTGTAATGTAGGAATTGATGCAGGGAATGTATGCGCAGCAGGATCCCACAATTTGATCATAGCCAGATATCCCATCACAGTCCTCAGAAAATGCCAAACTCCATCTTCAAACTTATAACAAGCCTTCATACAGCTTTCCATTCAGCTGTTATAATTAACGGCCCTCAGGAGCAGTTGACACTCAATGAATTAATTTTGAAAGTGGTGCTCACTGTTGCAATGTAGGAAACCTGCAGGCAGTGTGTGCACGGCAAGATCCCACAGGCAGCAATGTGATAATTTGCAGAGAATCTGTTTTTAGAGATACAAGTTTCGAGATCCCAGAGAGAAGAACATTCCTGCAGCTTGAAAATCTGAAATATCCCTCTCCCTGTCTTTCTCCTGCACCCTGCCCCCATCCCCCCTCCCCATCCACATCTGTTTCTTTTTCTCTCAATCTGGGATTTAATCTGGATTGAAACGTCCTCTGAAGTGTTTCTGTCACCGTTTCAAATTACCACACGTCACATTGTGGCTCCTATTGATTAATGCTTTAAATAGATAAAAGGAGAGTAAGGTGGAGAGAAAACACCGCGAAACCAAATTCAGACCCTCAGGAAGCTGATTTTTAAGGTGTCCTCAATGATGTCATGTCGGAAATGTTGCAGAGCACTAGATGCACAGCAAGATCCTACCAACAGCAATGTGATAATAGCCAGATTTCAGACCCCAGAAAGTGTGAAGCTCCTTCTTTAAACTGTGAACAAGCTGCTAATTCTGTCTCACCATTTCAAATAACGACAAATCACATTGCTCTGTGTGGTAGTTCTTTTATTTATTAATGGTTTAAATAGAGAAGGCGAGTGTGAAACAGAGACAGAGAAGAGAAAGCATGAGGGGAGTTGGAGACACAGGGAAAGAATGTGGAGACAGAGACAAAGCTAACATCAGAACAACAGTAAAATGAACTAAAATGGGAACCGTGCATCTTATTTAACTGTTAGCTTCATAGCATTGCCCAAAACAGCAGCAAACCTCACATACAAGGCTGGAAGGAGCAAGTGGCAAATTGGACTCCCTCCTGGGCTGCTCCCTTAATCCCAGGCTTTCAACCTGTTTAAAACTCCAGGACCCCAATCTGACAGGAACGAGTTAACCAAGGGCCCCAGATAGGAAATTAAATCTCGGGCTGATAAACAGACACAACTTACTTGGGCCCTTTGGGTACAGCCTGCGGACAAGGCCTTAGTCCGTCCCCACTGGAGGAAGCTGCTGCACAAGCATTCCTCTTTTCATCTTCACAATGCAGTTTTCAGAATGAAAATTCCTATGGCAAGAGGGAGAGAGAGAAAATTGATTAAAAGGCATTGTTAAACAAAATAGCACAGCAAGAGCCCAAGAATTGCCCTCGCTTACACAGACACTCTCTCAGCAACACTCACATACAAACAAATCACCGTTAATAAAGCAGAGCTAAAAGGGTTCAGACACCAGTGTGTGCCTGTGTGTCTGTCTCTTTACCTCTCTACCTGTCTCTGTCTCTCTCTCTCTCTCTGTTCCTACCTCTGTCGTCCCTGTGCCCCTCTCTCTTGCTCTCTCTCTGCCATATTGGATTTTCCCCTTGTATGTCATATTTAATCTTTATTGAAATTAGCTATGAAATATTTCTGTCTCTCCAGTTATAGCAGCAGCAAATCATATTGCAGTGTGTAGTATGTTTTAACTATTAAAGGTTTAAATAGAGAGACAGAGGGAAACGAAGCTGGAGAGAGATAGAGATATCAATTGAAACTCGGGATTTCAGTAAAATGAATTGAAATGGGTTCCGTTCATCTTATTTAACAGTAAAGCTTCCGAACATTCTCCTAAGGACACGGATTATTCTAGAATTATAACAAGCCTTTAGAAACTATCACATTTGTGACTTAATTACTAGCTTTTGACACTCAATGAATGAATTTTTCAAGTAGTCGTCACTGTTGCAATGTTGGAAAAACAGCAGGCCATTGGTGAACAGCAAGATCCCACAAGCAGCAGTGTGATAACAACCGGCGCCCCGTCCTCTCCCCCTCTCATTCCCTCCATATTTCCTTCACTCTCCTGCGTCTCTCTCCCTGCTGTTACTCTCATTCAGAGAGATAGATGGAGAGAGAGAGAGATAGAGACAGAGAAATCCACACTCAGAACCTCACTCTCAATTCACTTGGCTGATGCACATTTCATTTCACCCTCAAATTCATGGCACTGCCCAAAAGACCAACATTATGCGGTAATTATAACAAGCCTTTAGACAGCTGCACCTTTTGGATGTTAAATTTAGTCTTGCGAGGTGGGCCCCAGAGAGGAAATTAAACCTCGGGCTAATAACCAGACACAACTCATGTGGGCCCCTTGGGTGCAGCCTGTGGACAAGGTCTCAGTCCGCCCCCTCTGGAGGAAGTTCCTGTCCAAGGATTCCTTACCCCAGCCTTTCCCTCTTTTCACCTTCACGATGCAGTTTCCAGAATGAAAGTTCCTCAGAGTAAAGAAGGAGAAAAAATTGGATTAAAATACAAAGCGATGCCATTTTTAAACAACATAGCACAGCAAGAGCCCAAGGTTACACAGACAATCAGCAATATTCAAATACAATCAAATCACAGTTATAAACCATATTGAGACAGAGAGAGCACACACACGCAGATACACCCACAGATAACACAGAGACCTACACTGAACCAGACTGGGGAATGTGTCTGCTCTCTCCAGAGAGAGAGGGAATGGTGGTTGGAACTGAGAACTTCCTACCCAGTTATATCCATGTTGAGCTGTTTGCAAACTCCACCCCTTGAGCCTCTGACATGTTGGGCTGTCTCTCAATCTCCTGCCTCGGGGGCCTGTCCATTGATATGTTAATCCCAGGACAGGACCTTCCTGACTCTTCCAGTACATTGATATGTTAATCCCAGGACAGGACATTCCTGACTCTTCCAGACCATTGATATGTTAATCCCAAGACAGCAATACTTTCAGCCATTTCTTGGTCAATTTTAAACCTTTAATGCTTTCCCTGCAGTTTGAAAATATTAAACACTGATCCACACTCACCCCAAAAACCTTCACATTAAACCCACAATACAGGACTGGACAGATAATGTTTTTTTTTCACTGAGGTTGTTTTTGGGGATTTTTACTGACACCAGTGTGGATTGTAAAGTGTCTCGCCTTCCCTCACTTATAAAGTCTCTCTGGGCTGTTCACTGACAGCTTTTTCAGTGTCCAGTCCCTTTCAGGTTTTACTAAAATCTGTGGAACACAAATAAATGTACAGTTTCTCCTATAAGCTGTTTTGTCATCCCTTTTCCACTGATTCTCTCTGTCACTCCCTATCTCTCCCTCTGTCTCTCTCAGGACGGGGCAGACATAGGGGATTGTTACTGAGCTTCTATTGGCCATTTTTACTGATATCAGTGTGGGTTGTAAAATCTGTGGCTGTGTCTGTGTCTATGTGTGTCACTGTGTCCCCGTGTGTGTCCCTGTGCGTGTATGTGTCTGTGTTTGTCTATGTGTGTGTGTGTGTGTCTTTGTCTCTGTGTGGCCCTTTATGTGTGTGTCTATGAGTGTGCCTGTGTGGTTGTCTGTGTGTGTCTGCACGTTTGTGTGAGAGAGAGGAAGAGAATCTCAGGATCCCCTCTCTTCATCTCTATCTCTCCTTCACTCTCTGTTTCTCCCTCTTTCTCTGTCTGTCTCTCTCTATCAGTCCGCCTCCCTTAGAGAAACATAGAAAATAGGAGCAGGAGTGGGCCATTCAGGCCTGCTCTGCCATTCAATAAAAATCAAGACCAATGTTCCAATTCAGTACCCTGTTCCCAGTTTCTCCCCATGGCCCTTGATCCCTTTGACATTAAGAAACATATCCCTCTCCTCCTTGAATATATTTAATGACTTGGCCTCCACGGCCTTCTGTGGTAGAGAATTCCACAGGTTCACCACCGTCTTCCCCATCTCTCTCTCCCCTCTATCTCTCTCTCCCCCCTATCTCACACCAGCCCCCTCAATCTCAGTCTATCTCCCTCTCCGCATCGATCTCTCCCTCTTCCGCTCTATCCCTTTCTCCCCCTCTATCTCTCTCCCTCTCTATCTCTCTTTCCCCCTCTATCTCCCTCGCCCCCTCTATCAATCTCTCCCTCTCTATCGCCCTCTCCCTCTCTATCTCCCTCCCCCTCGTTCTCCCTCTGTCTATCTCTCTACCCCATCCATGTCTCCCCCACTATCTATCTCTCCCCCTATCTCTCTCTCTATCTCGCTCTCTCTCGCTCTCTCTTCGTGCCTCTATCCATGACTCTGTTTGTGTCTCTCACACCATATCTGCTCCTCTCTCCCGTTCTCTCTCTCTTTGTATCTCCCTCTCTCACTGTCCATGTATTTCCCTCTATTTATCTCCGTCTCCCTGTCTATTTCTGCCTCTTCCTCTCCGTATCTCCCTCTCCCTCTCCCTCTGTCTCTGTCTCTGTCTCTCCGTCTCTCACTCTCTTTCTCTGCCTGTGTCCATAACTCTATCTGTGTGCCCATGATACCATTTCTCCCTTTCTCTTTCCCACTCTCTCTCTCTCTTCATCTCTCCCTTCCTCCCACAGCAGCAATGCTTTCAACCATTCCTCCTTTTTTCTTTATCCCTCCTTCTCTGTCTCATTCTCTCCTTCTATCTCTGTCTCCACCTCTCTCGCTTTGTCTCTTTCTCTCCCTACATCTGCCTTTCCCTCTCTGTTACTCCCTATCTCTCCTTCTCTCTCCCTCTCTCTCTCCCTCCCTCCATCTGTCTTTCCCCCTCTGTCACTCCCTATCTCTCCTTCTCTCTCCGTCTCTCTCTCTCTCCCTCCATCTGTCTTTCCCTCTCTGTCACTCCCTCTCTCTCCTTCCTTCTCTCTCCCTGTATCTGCCTCACTCCCTCTCCATGTATCTCCCTCCCTCTCCCTTCCTCCCTCCCTATCTCCCTCCCTCCCTCTCAGTCCCTGTATCGCCCTACCTCTCCCTCTATGTACCTCCCTCTCTCCCTTTCTCTCCCTGTATCCCTCTCTCTCCCTCCCCTCTCTCTCTCCCTCCTTATCCCTCTCCCCCTCCCTCTCTCCCTCCCTACCTTTCTGTTCCTGTATCTCCCTATCCCTCTCTCGATGTACCTCCCTCTCTCCCTCCCTCCCCCTGTATCTCCCTCTCTCCCCTCCCTCTCCCACTCTCTCCCCCTCCCTCTCACCCCCTCCCTCTCTCACTCTCTCTCCCTCCCTCTCTACCTCCTCCCTCTTTCCCGCCATCCCTTTCTCCCTCCCTCACTCCCTCTCTCTCCCCCGCTCTCTCCATCCCTCCCTCTCTCCCTCCCTCCCTCCCTCTCTTCCCTCCCTCCTTCTCTCTCTCCCTCCCTCTCTTCCCTCCCTCCCTCTCTCTCTCCCTCCCTCTCTCTCTCCCTCCCTCCCTCTCTCCACATCTGTCTCTCTCCCTCTCGCCCTCACTCCCTCTCTCTATCCTGCCCTCCCTCCCTCTCTCCCTCCCGCTCTCCATATCTCCCTCTCTCTGTGTCTCTGTTTCAGATTTACAGCTCAGATGATTGACCTCCAACAACCACAAACATTTTCCTTTCTCTGTCTTGCCCTGTCTCTCCCTTTGTCTTTGTTTTTCCCCTTCTGTCTCCCACTCTCTGTCTCTGCCACGGCCTCTCCCTCTCTCTGTCAATCCCTTTCTCTCTCTAACTCCCGTTCCCTCCATTTCTTTGTTTGTCTCTCTCTGACCCCATCTCTGCCTCTCTCCCTGTCTCTCTCTATCACTCTTTCTCGGTATCTCCCTCTCTCTCTCTGTATCTCCCTCTGTCTCCCTTTGTCGCTATCTATCTCTGTATCTGTCACTCCCTCTATCTCTGTCTCTCTCTATCTCCCTCTGTCTCTCCGTCTCTCTCTCTCTCTGTCTCTGCCTCTCTCTTTCTCTCTGTCTCTCGATCTTGACAATATTGAAAATCCAGGTGCCTTTAATGAAACTGGTTTCATTTCAGTGTTAATCGAGATCAGGTGATGTTCATTCTGGTTTTACATTTAAGGGCTGGGTTTTTGCCCAGTTGGGGAGTTACCTCTGGACAGAGAGTTAGTTCAGGAGCGAAGAGTAAAAACAGGTATTTGGACTGAACTATGAATTTTCAATTAAACCGTTGTGGATCAGAGACTGTCACCGGCTTCCTCATTTTGGTGAATGGACATCTGCCTGTTCAGCATACTTTTATCTCTCTCTGTCTCTTTGCAGTGCCCCACTACTTTATATGTAGAGGGGGAGCTCCCTACATTTTATACATACAAGGGCATCCCCCTCCATTTCATATGCCGAGGGCATCTCCCACCATTTTGTACATACAGGGGCATCTCCCTCGACTTTATATGTAGAGGGGGAGCTCCCTCCCTTTTATATGTAGCGGGGGATCTCTCTCAATTTTATAAGTACAAAGTGATCCCCATCCATTTTGTATGTAAAAGGATAGCTCCCTCCATTTGTTCCATAGAGAGGGATAGCCCCTCTCCCGCGCTCGCGCTCTCTCTCTCTCTATCTCTCTCTCTCTCTCTCTCTCCCCCTTAACCTTCTCTCTCTCCCCTAAACCCTGTCTCTCTCTCTCTCCCCTCACCCTGTCCCTCTCTCTCTCTCTCTCTCTCCCTGACCATCTCTCTCTCTCTCCCTCACCCTTCTCTCTCTCCCTCTCCCTGTCTCTCTCTCACTCACCTTGTCTCTCTCTGCCTCACACTGTCTCACGGTTTCTCCCTCTCTCACTCACACTGTCTCTTCATTCTCTCTCACTCTCTCTCCCCCTCTCCCTCTCCCTCTCCCTGTCTCTCTTTCACTCACCTTGTCTCTCTCTGCCTCACACTGTCTCACGCTTTCTCCCTCTCTCACTCACCCTGTCTCTCAATTCTCTCTCACTCTCTCTCCCCCCTCCCTCTCCCTCTCCCTGTCTCTCTTTCACTCACCTTGTCTCTCTCTCTCACACACAGTCTCGCTATTGCTCTCTCTCCCTATCTCTCTCTTTCTGTCCCTCACCCTGTCTCTTTCATTTTCTCCCTCACCCTATCTCCCTCTTTATCTCTCTTTCCCTCTCTCTGCCTCTCCCTGTCTCTCTCTCACTCACCTTGTCTCTCTCTGCCTCTCACTGTCTCTCTCTCACTCACCTTGTCTCTATCTGCCTCTCACTGTCTCACGCTTTCTCTCTCTCTCTCTCTCTCTCTCTCTCTCTCTCTCTCTCTCTCTCTCTCCCCCCCTTAACTCTCCCTCGCTCCTAAACCCTGATTCTCTCTCTCTCTCTCTCCCCCTCACCCTGCCCCTCTCTCTCTCTCTCTCCCTGGCCATCTCTCTCTCTCTCTCCCTCACCCTGTCTCTGTCTCTCTCCTCAAGTCTGTCCCTCACTGTCTTCCTCCCCCTTCTCTTTCGCTCTCTCTCTCACTCACCCTGCCACTCTCTCCCTCACACTATCTCTCACTTTCTCTCGCTCCCTCCCTCACCCTGTGTCCCAATTTCATCTTATCCCTCACTGTCTCTCTCTCTACCTCACCCTGTCTCTTTCATTCCGTCCCTCACACTCACACTCCCGACCCCCCTCTCCCTGTCTCTCTCACTCCATCGCTAACACTGTAACTCTATCCCTCTCCCCCTCTCACTGTCTCTCTCTCACTCACCTTGTCTCTCTCTGCCTCACACTGTCTCACGCTTTCTCCCTCTCTTACTCACACTGTCTCTCTATTCTCTCTCTCTCTCTCTCTCACCCTCCCTCTCTCTCTCTCTATCTCTCTCCCTCTCTCTCTCCCTCTCTCCCTCTCTCTCTCTCTCTCTCTCTTTCTCTTCCTCACCCTGTCTCTCTCATTTTCTCCCTCTTTATCTCTCTTTCCCTCTCTCTGCCTCTCCCTGTTTCAGTCTCTCTCATTCTCTGCCTCTCTCTGTTTCTCTTTCTCTCGTTGTCATTGCCTGTCCTTTTATCTCGCTGTTGCTCCCTCTCTCGCTCTCCCCCTCTCTCTCCCACACCCCGTCTCTCTCTCTCTCTGTTTCTCCCTCACTCTACCTCTCTCTCACTCACCCAGTCCTTCTCTTCCGCCCTTTCTCTTCAGCATCCTGTCGCTTCCTCCCTCTCCCTCTCTCTCTGTCTCTCTGTCTCTGTCTCTCTCTCTCTCTCTCCCCTTAACCCTTTCTCACTCTCCTAAACCCTGTCTCTCTCTCTCTCCCTCTCGCCCCTCACCCTGTCTCTCTCTCTCTCTTCCTCACCATCTCTCTCTCTCTCCCTCACCCTGTCTCTGTCTTTCTCTCTCTCCTTAACTCTGTCTCTCACTGTCCCCATCCCCCTTCTCTTTCTCTCTCTCTCTCACTCACCCTGTCGCTCACTTCATCACACTGTCTCTCACTTTTTCTCGCTCCCTCCCTCACCCTGTGTCCCATTTCTCTCTCATCCCTCACTGTCTCTCTCTACCTCACCCTGTCTCTTTCATTCCCTCCCTCACACTCACACTCCCTATTCCCCTCTCCCTGTCTCTCTCACTCTATCGTTAACCCTGTAACTCTATCTCTCTCCACTTTCCCTGTCTCTCTCTCAATTAACTTTGTATCTCTCTGACTCACACTGTCTCACACTTTCTCCCTCTCTCACTCACCCTGTCTCTCCATTTTCTCTCTCTCTCTCTCCCTCTCCCTCTCCCTGTCTCTGTTTCACTCACCTTGTCTCTCTCTCTCACACACGGTCTCTCTATTGCTCTCCCTCTCCCTGTCTCTCTCTTTCCAGTTCCGAAGAAGGGTCACTGACCCGAAACGTTAACTCTGCTTCTCTTTCCACAGATGCTGCCAGACCTGCTGAGTGAATCCAGCATTTCTTGTTTTTGTCTCTCTTTCTCTCCCTCACCCTGTCTCTTCCATTTTCTCCCTCACCCTATCTCCCTCTTTATCTCTCTTTCCCTCTCTCTGCCTCTCCCTGTTTCACTCTCTCTCTCACTCTCTGCCTCTCTCTGTTTCTCTTTCTCTTTGTCACTGCCTCTCCCTTTATCTCGCTGTTGCTCCCTCTCTCGCTCTTCCTCTCTCTCTCTCTCACACCCTGTCTCTCTCTCTCTCTCTGTTTCTCCCTCAGTCTACCTCTCTCTCGCTCACCCTGTCCTTCTCTTCCTCCGTTTCTCTTCCTCATCTTGTCGCTTCCCCCCTCTCCCTCTCTCTCTGTCTCTCTCCGCACTCTCTCTGTCTCTGTCTCTGTCTCTCTCTCTCTCACACCCTGTCTCCTCTCTCGTTCTCCCACACTCTATCTCTCTCTCCCTCTCCATGTCTCTCTGTTTCTCTCTCTCTCTCCCTCTATGTCACTCTCCCCCTCGACCTGCCTCTTCCCATCTATCTCTCTCTCACCCTCTATCTCTCTCTCCCCCTCTTTATTTCTCTCTCCCCTCTTTCTCCCTCCCCCTCTATCTACCTCTCTCTCACCCTGTCTATCTCTCTTTCTCCTTCACTCTGTATCTTTCCCCCTCACCGTGTCTCTCTCTCTCTCTCCCTCACCTTGTCTCTCTCTTTCTCTCTCTTTCCCGATCTCTTTCTCCCCCTCCATCTCTCTTCCCCACTATCTCCCTCTCCCCTCTATCTCTCTCTCTCTACTGCTCCATCTCTCTCTCTCACCCTGTGTCTGCCTCTCCAACCTCTATGTCTCTCTCCCTCCCTCTATCTCTCTCTCCCACCTCTATCTCTCTTCCCCCCTCTCTCCCTCTCTCCGTTGCCCTGTTTCTCTCTCTCTCTCCCTCACACTCGCTCTCTCTCTCTCTGTCTCCCTCACCCTGTCACTCTCTCTGTCTCCCGCACACTGTGTCTCTCTCTCTCTCCCTCCCCCACCCTGTCTCTCTCTCTGTCTCCCTCACCCTGTCAATCGCTGTGTCTCCCTCACAATGTCTCTCCTTTTCTCTCCCTCACCCTGCCTTCCAATTTCTCTCTCCATCTCTCTCCCTCACTCTGCATTCCAATTTCTCTCTCCATCTCTCTCCCTCACTCTGTCTCTCTCTCCCTCACCTTGTCAATCTCTGTGTCTCCCTCACAATGTCTCTCCTTTCCTCTCCCTCACCCTGCCTTCCAATTTCTCTCTCCATCTCTCTCCCTCACTCTGTCTCTCTCTCCCTCACCTTGTCACTCTCTACGTCTCCCTCACTCTGTCTCTCTCTCCCTTACCCTGTCACTCACTCTTTCTCCCTCACCCTTCTCTCCCTCACTCTGTCTCTCTCCCTCTCTGTCTCCCTCACACTGTCTCTCTCTCTCTCTCTCCCTCACCCTATCTCTCTCTCTCTCCTTCACTCTGTCTTTCTCTCCCTCCCTCACCATGTCTCTCTCTGTCTCGCTCACTCTCTCTCTCTCTCACCCTCACACTGTCTCTCTCTCCCTCCCTCACCCTGTCTCCCTCTCTCTATCCCTCCCTCACCTTGTCTCTCTCTGTCTCGCTCACTCTCTCTCTCCCTCACACTGTCTCTCTCTCCCTCCCTCACCCTGTCTCACTCTCTCTCCCTCACACAGTCTCTCTCTCTCTCTCGCTCCATCACACTGGCTCTCTCTCACCTTTCCTCAACCTGTCTCACTCTCTGTCTCCCTCACTCTGTCTGTCTCTCTCTCTCCCTCCCTCACACAGTCTCTCTCTCTCTCTCTCTCTCTCTCTCTCTCTCTCTCTCTCTCTCTCTCTCTTTCTCTCTCTCTCTCTCTCTCTCTCTCTCTCTCTCTCTCTCTCTCTCTCTCTCTGTCTTCTATGTATAGGGGTAGCTCTGTCTCTTTCCATGACTCCATTTGTGCCTTCTTTACAGCATCTCCTCCACTGTCTCTAATTTTGTCTCTCACTGTGTCTCTCCCACTCTCTCTGCCTCTCCCTCTCTCACGATATCTCTGACTCTCTCTCTCTCTATCTATCTCTCTATCTCTCTCTCTCTATGTCTCCCTCCCTCTCCCCCTCTCTCCTTCTCCCTTTGTCGCTGTCTGTCACGATCTATTTCTCTCTGTCTCCCTCTCTCTGTCTGTATTTTTCTCTCTGTCCCTGTCCTTGACTCTATTTGTGCCTCCCGTACGTCATCACGCCTTGTCTCTGTATCTCTTCCTCCCTTGCACTCTTTCTCTCCCTCTTTCTCTGCCTCTCTCTCTCTGTCTCTGTCAATCTCCATCTCTGTCTCACTCACTCTCTCTTTCTCTGCCTCTCTTTCCCTTTCCCTCACACTGTCTCTCTTTCTATCACTTTCTCTCTCTCTCTCCCTCTCTCACACCCTATCTCCCTCTCTCTCTTTCTCCCTCACTCTACCTCTCCCTCCCTCACCCTGTCTTCTCTCTCTCTCCCTCACACTGTCTCTCTCTCTCTCTCTCTCTTCTCTCTATTTCTATCTGTGTCACTCTCTGCATCTGTGTCTGCATCATTGTAAAAACACACAAATACTGGCGACCTCCATCCCCTCTCCCATAGAAAGATAGAGAGAGAAATCCACATTCCCATTCCTGAAAATTTGAAATCAAATGGCCCCCAGGCGTTTCAAATTCAGCCCACAGCGGAAAACGCACGCAATATTTGGGAATGATAACAAAACTTTACAAACCTTCACATTTCAGCCATTTCATTGCTGATTCACAGAAGTCTTTGGCAATCAAATTAATTAATTTTTAAAGTGGCCGTCACTGTTGCAATATTGGAAATGCTGTGTGGCGTTTGTGCATAGCAATATCCCACAAACAGCAGTGTGATACGCCTCTCACCCCCTCTATTCCCTCCATGTTTCCCTCACTATCCTCCATCTCTCTCCCTCCTGTTACTCTGATTCAGAGAGACAGATGGAGAGACAGAGAGAGAGAGAGAGAGAGGCAGATATACAAAGAAATCCACCCTCAGAACCACACTCTCAATTCAAATGGCTGCTGAACATTTCTTTCCACCTTGTCATTCACGGCACTGCCCAAAACACCAGCATTATTGGGGAGTTATACTGGCATCAAACTCAGGACTTTAATTCCAGGAATTCAGGAGAGCTTTACACGCAATGAATTCACTTCTAAAATGCATTCACTGTTCCAATGCAGGGAATTCGGCGGGCAAGCTGTGCACAGCAAGATCCCAGCAATGGTGACACTTCAAAATTCAGTTGACCAAGGTTTTAAGTGTTGATTTCTTTCTCTATCTCTCACTCTCTGTCTTTCTTCATCTTTCTCTGCCTTCCCTCCTTCACCCACCCTCCGCCTGTCTCTCTCTCTGCCTTCAACCTGCCACCTCCAGTTTCTCACTCTCCCTCTTTTTCTCTCCATCTGTTTCCGCCTCATCTGTAATGTAGGAATTGATGCAGCGATTGTATGCACAGGATGATCCCACAATGTGATAATGGCCAGATATCCCATCACAGTCCTCAGAAAATGGCAAAATCCATATTTAAACGTATAACAAGCCTTTATACAGCTTTACATTCAGCTCTTGTAATTGTTGTAAAATTCTTGGAAAAAAAACGAAATCCACACTCTGACGCTCAGGAAGCTGAATTTTAAAGTTTCTTCATTGTTGTCATGCAGTAAATGCTGCAGAGCACTTGATATACTGCAAGATCCCATAAGCAGCAATGTGAAAATAGCTAGACTTCAGTCCCCCAAAAGGGCGAAACTCCCTCTTTAAACTGAGAACAAGCTGCTGAATCTGCCTCACCATTTCAAATAACGAAAAATCATATTGCTGTGTGTGGCATTTTTTTTTATTTATTAAAGGTTTAAATGGAGAAGGCAAGTGTGAAACAGAGGCAGAGAAGAGAAAGCATGGGGGCAGAGAGAGACACAGGGAAAGAATGTGCTCTGGTTTCCTCCCTCACGCCAAATGTCTTGCAGGTTGGTAGGTAAATTGGCCATTATAAATTGCCCCTAATATAGGGAGGTGGTAGGAATATGGGATTAGTGTACGATTGGTATAAATGGGTGGTTGATGGTCGGCACAGACTCGGTGGGCCGAAGCGCCTGTTTCAGTGGTGTATCTCTAAACTAAACTAAACTAAAAATGTGGAGAAAGAGACAAAGCTAACCTCAGAACTACAGTGATAGCAATAATATGTGCGAAACAGCGTCCTCAATTCATCAGCCTTACAGGTCCCACCATTGCCAGAAACAGACCCAGTGATCAAGGAAACTAAAGCCCTCCCTCCTGCACCATCTCCTCATCCATACTTTCATCTGCTCTGTCCTCCTATTCCTCTACTCACTCGCGCGTTGCACCAGGAGTAATCCAGAGAATCGAACGTTTGAAGTCTTGCTTTTTAATCTTCTGCCTAGCACCCGAAGCACGTGTTGCAGGACGTCAACCCTCTTTCTACCTATGTCATTGGTTCGAATGTGCACCACAACCTCTGAATGTTCACCCTCCCTTTCAGAATGTCCTGCAACCGTTCCATGATATCCTTGACCCTAGCACCAGGCAGGCAACATACCTATTCTGGAATCACGTTTGCGGCCACATTGACGCCTGTCTATACCCCTTACGATAAAATCCCCTATCACTATAGTTCCCGCACTCCATTTCCTCCCCTCCAGTGAAGCTGAGCCACCCGTGGTGTCACAGACTTGACTCTTGCCGCGTTCCTCTGAGGAACTATCGCCTCCAACAGTGTCCAAAGCGGAATATAGATATGGAGATGGAACAAAGGGACTCCTGTACAACCTGCCTAGTTCTTCTACTCCGCCTGGTGGCCACCGATGTCCTTTCTTCATGAGCAGTCTTTACCTGCGGTGTGACCACCTCCCTGTACGTGCTATCCACGATGACCTCAGCCTCCCGGATGCTCCACTGTGTCCCCAGCCGCTGCTCCAGATCCGAAACGCCGATTTCGAGTCGCTGCAGCTGGAAACACTTCCTACACACGTGTTCTCCCTTGGCACTGCAAGTGTCCCTTACATCACAAATTGCACAGGAGGAGCACACCACGTTGCCGAGCTGCTCTGTCATGACTTACTCTTTATTTATCCCCTTAAATTACCCAAAACATATATTATATTAACTAAGGTTAGAAACAGGAGAGGAGAGGTCACCCTGTTGGGAGTTTTCTATAGACCTCCGAATAGTTCCAGAGATGTAGAGGAAAGGATAGCGAAGATGATTCTCGACAGGAGCGAGAGTAACAGGGCAGTGGTTATGGGGGACTTTAACTTTCCAAATATTGACTGGAAATACTATAGTTCGAGTACTTTAGATGGGTCTGTTTTTGTCCAGTGTGTGCAGGAGGGTTTTCTGACACAGTATGTGGACAGGCCAACCAGGGGCGATGCCACATTGGATTTGGTACTGGGTAATGAACCCGGCCAGGTGTTCGATTTAGATGTAGGTGAGCACGTTGGCGATAGTGATCACAATTCGGTTAGGTTTACCATAGCGATGGGCAGGGACAGGTATATACCGCAGGGCAAGAATTATAGCTGGGGGAAAGGAAATTATGATGCGATTAGACAAGATTTAGGATGTGTAGGATGGGGAAGGAAACTGCAGGGGATGGGCACAACGAAATGTGGAGCTTATTCAAGGAGCAGCTACTGCGTGTCCTTGATAAGTATGTACCTGTCAGGCAGGGAGGAAGTTGTCGAGCGAGGGAGCCGTGGTTTACTCAAGACGTTGAAGCGCTTGTCAAGAGGAAGAGGGCGGCTTATGTTAGGATGAGACGTGAAGGCTCAGTTCGGGCGCTTGAGAGTTACCAGCTAGCCAGGAAGGATCTAAAGGGAGGGCTAAGAAGAGCAAGGAGAGGACACGAGAAGTCATTGGCGGATAGGATCAAAGAAAACCCTAAGGCTTTCATTAGGTATATCAGGAATAAAAGAATGATAAGAGTTAGAATAGGGCCAATCAAGGATAGTAGTGGGAAGTTGTGTGCGGAATCAGAGGAGATAGGGGAAGCATTAAATGAATATTTTTCGTCAGTATTTACAGTAGAGAAAGAAAATGTTGTCGAGCAGATTACTGAGATACAGCCTACTAGGCTAGATGGGATTGAGATTCACAAGGAGGAGGTGTTAGCAATTTTGGAAAGAGTGAAAATAGATAAGTCCCCTGGGCCAGATGGGATTTATCCTAGGATTCTCTGGGAAGCCAGGGAGGAGATTGCAGAGCCGTTGTTGTTGATCTTTATGTCGTCATTGTCGACAGGAGTAGTGCCGGAAGACTGGAGGATAGCAAATGTTGTCCCCTTGTTCAAGAAGGGGAGTAGAGACAGCCCTGGTAATTATAGACCTGTGAGCCTTACTTCGGTTGTGGGTAAAATGTTGGAAAAGGTTATAAGAGATAGGATTTATAATCATCTTGAAAAGAATAATTTCATTTGCGACAGTCAGCACGGTTTTGTGAAAGGTAGGTCGTGCCTCACAAACCTTATTGAGTTTTTCGAGAAGGTGAGCAAACAGGTGGATGAGGGTAAAGCCGTGGATGTGGTGTATATGGATTTCAGTAAGGCGTTTGACAAGGTTCCCCACGGTAGGCTATTGCAGAAAATACGGAAGTTTGGGGTTGAAGGTGATTTAGAGCTTTGGATCAGAAATTGGCTAGCTGAAAGAAGACAGAGGGTGGTGGTTGATGGCAAATGTTCATCCTGGAGTTTAGTTACTAGTGGTGTACCGCAAGGTTCTGTTTTGGGGCCACTGCTGTTTGTAATTTTTATAAATGACCTGGATGAGAGTGTAGAAGGGTGGGTTAGTAAATTTGCGGATGACACGAAGGTCGGTGGAGTTGTGGATAGTGTCGAATGGTGTTGTAGGGTACAGAGGGACATAGATAGGCTGCAGAGCTGGGCTGAGAGATGGCAAATGGAATTTAATACGGAGAAGTGTGAGGTGATTCACTTTGGAAGGAGTAACAGCAATGCGGAGTACTGGGCTCATGGGAAGATTCTTGGTATTGTAGATGAGCAGAGAGATCTTGGTGTCCAGGTACATAAATCCCTGACAGTTGCTACCCAGGTTAATAGGGCTGTCAAGAAGGCATATGGTGTTTTAGCTTTTATTAGTAGGGGGATCGAGTTTCGGAGCCACGAGGAAATGATGCAGCTGTACAAAACACTGGTGAGGCCGCACCTTGAGTATTGCGTGCAGTTCTGGTCACCGCATTATAGGAAGGATGTGGAAGCTTTGGAAAGGGTGCAGAGGAGATTTACTAGGATGTTGCCTGGTATGGAGGGAAGGTCTTACGAGGAAAGGCTGAGGGACTTGGGGTTGTTTTCGTTGGAGAGAAGGAGGAGGAGAGGTGACTTAATAGAGACATACAAGATAATCAGAGGGTTAGATAGGGTGGATAGTGAGAGTCTTTTTCCTCGGATGATGATGGCAAACACGAGGGGACATAGCTTTAAGTTGAGGGGTGAAAGATATAGGACAGATTTCAGAGGTAGTTTCTTTACGCAGAGAGTAGTAGGGGCGTGGAACGCCCTGCCTGCAACAGTAGTAGACTCGCCAACTTTAAGGGCATTTAAGTGGTCATTGGATAGACATATGGATGAAAATGGAATTGTGTAGGTCAGATGGTCGGCGCAACATCGAGGGCCGAAGGGCCTGTACTGCGCTGGAATGTTCTAATTCTAAAAATTCTAATTCTAAGGACCTTGAGTCCCTGAACAAAACATCCGACTACATAAAAAAACTGTAGACCTTTCCCTTTACCTTTAGTTACCAACCCAGCTATTTGGAGTTATTCTGTAACAACTGTTACTCGCCAACTGTTGAGCATTGAATAAACTTTATTATCCAATACAACATTTAAAATGCTTTTTTTTGTTTCAAGAAACAACATTCCTTACCATGTTGTGTTCATTTCATTCCTCCAATTGATTTGTCGTTGTCTCAGCTGTTGTTGCACTTCTAATTCCCAGTGGCGATTCTCAAATATTTTCTCTCCTATCTGCTTGATATAAGCTATGTTAAAACAGAAACTGGATTCTCTTATAATTCGAATGACTTATTGCAAGTTGCTACAAAATAGTTGCCTATTTAAAGATAAATGCAGGTCAACTGATTTTACCCGATCCTGAGCACATTTATATTGAAGATAGATGTTTAATTGTGAATCCAAGGAAAAGTTACAAAACATTTACAGATTATGTTGTCATTCATAAAGTATGAAATTGACTGATTCCTTTCTTAATGAGTCCACTCATTAATTATTATGAGGATTAAATAAAGTTAGTCATATCAAAACACCATTCCAAGAACCTCCAATTCCCCACAGGACAAAATCTGCCTCCGCCTTAATCTCATTCTTGTTGTTGACCACTTTTTCTATTCTCTAGCTCATGAATGGTGCGATCTGCACAAATTTTACATTTTCTTACCTTCTAAAATATCATAACCCCAAATGACTTCTGATGATGAAGAATGTTATTATCTGTTAAAACTTCATTGACACTCCTCAGATTGAAGACTGTCACCACACCTGCAGATCACCTCACTCGATGACAGTTATTATCCTTTCACAGGAGTGCTGTTAATTCCTAAACTATTATCATGTAAGTACATACAATTAAAACAACAGATTCTGCACGCTGGCTTATTATTTACCTCAGATACCCCTTTACTGTTGATAGGAAATGCACCGAATTGTACTGATTTTTAAAAAAATCTAAGTTTCCCAAATTCAAGTAATGGTGTCATCAGTTGACAATATCTTTCATTCATTTATCTTAAAAAAAGGTTTTCCTCAATACTCAGCAACCACCAAGACAGTGTTTCCATTAACTTTTTTGAAAATTATTTATGTTTATATCTCTTTAATCTCAGGTAAATTTCCTTTTGAGTGCCTGGAATAGCAACTATATTAATTTATTTATTATTGATTTAAATGTCATAAACAATTATTTCCATGTTCCGTGGTTTCAGATGAATTTATCAGAGAAAGTAGTGTCTACAGTTGTTATGGAAGATGTCTGCAAATAATTACAAAGACTTTCTCCAGAAAGATAACAAATAGAAACAAATGTGTGAATAAATTAATGCCAATTCCTGACTTTTTAAAAAAGGCCAAGCCTTCAGATCACAATATTACCATGCTGTCAGAAATGTTGCAAATGTTTAAGATGCTGGAGTTGATTGATCTCTGTGACCAAATGGTCCACCTATTTCGAGAAACAAGGAACACAAGGTCCATTCGGCTTGGAGCCAGATGTTTTCATTCAGTACATATATGTGGTAATTTAGAAACAGTAATTACTGTTTCTAAATTACTATATACACACACACACACATATATATATATATATATATATACACACACAAAATACCATTCAGCAGATTGTTATGTTGCTCGCAGAAAGGGTCAACTCTACTAGTTTTACAGTTGTGAAGCAAACGTTCTCTGGATGTAGTGACATCTAGTTCTCTTTTTCAAAGCAAAGGACAAATAAAAACATGTTCAACCCAATTCAAACCACTTTTGAACGAGGGAGAATGCTTAAGGGACCACATGATTTGTCCTTGAAAAAGCCAGTCAGAGAAATCCTTGACCCGTGCACCATGGAGGCAACACATTATCCTGGAGCCTCGTTTGCGGCCACCGAAACGCCTGTCTGCACCCCTTACAATTTACTCGCCTGTCACTGTGGATTTCCCAGTCTTTTTCCTGCCCTGCTGCACAGCAGAACCATCTGTGGTGCCACGACCTTGGCTGTTGCTGCTTTCCCCTATGTGGTCATCCCCTCCCCACACCCTTCTCACCAATTCCACCCCCACCCCCAACAGTATCGAATGCGGTATATCAGTTTGAGAGGGGGATGTCTACAGGGGACTCCAGTTCTGCCTGCCTCCGCCTAATACTCCTCCTGGTGGAAAAACATCTCTTTTCTGCCGATGCAGCCATTTGTTCGCTAAACATGCTATCCACGGCGTCCTCAGCACCGTGGTCCCCACTGGATACAGGGGTGCGGTGCTTGAGGATTGGAGAATTGCTAACGTTGTATCTCTGATTAAAATGGGAGTGAAGGTTAAACTGAATTACAGGCCAGACATGCCTAACCTCAGTAGAGGACAAATTATTGCAATCTATTCAGAGAGACAGGATAAACTGTCACTTAAATAGGCACAGGTAAATCAAGGATAGTCAGTTTCGATCTGTTAAGGGAAGATCTTGTTTGAGCAACTTGATCGCATTTTTGAAGCAGTAACAAAGAAGCTAGATGAGGGGAGAACAGCTGAATTGAGCAAGGCTTTTGACAAGGTTCCACATGGCAGACTGGAAAAAAGTCCCCATGGGATACGGAGAAATGCAGCAAGGTGGATACTAAATTTGCTAAGTGGCAGGAAACAAAGCGTAATTGTTGAAGGATGTCTTAATGACTGGAGGGCTGTTTCCAGTGGTATTCAGTGAAATTCAGTACTGGGTCCCCTGCGTTTTGCGGTATATCTTAACGATTTGGATGTAAATGTAGGGGGCATGATCAAGAAGCTTGCAGACCAGACGAAGATTATCTGTTTGGTAGATAGCAAGGAGGATAGCTGTCGGCTGCGGGAAGTTACTGATGTCCTGGCCAGATACCACAAATGGAATTCCAGCGAGAGAAATGCGAGCTGATGCATTTTGGGAGGTCAAACAAGGCAAAGGAGTACAAGATAAATGAGAAAATGCTGAGAAGTGTAGAGGAAGTGAGGAACCTTGGAGACAATTTCCACAGATCACTGAAGGTATCTGGGCAGGTCGATAAGGTGGTTCAGACAGCATCGGGAATATTTTATTTTATTAGCTATGATATGGAATATAAGAACAGGGAGGTTATGCTGGAAAGTACTAACTGATTGGTTAGGCCACAACTTGAGTACTGTGAGCAGTTCTCTCTGCACTGGAGAGGGTACAGAGGAGATTTACGATGATGTTGATAATTCTGGAAAAATGCAAGTCGGAGGAAATATTGGATAAGTTGGGGTTATTCTCCTTGTTACAGAGCAGGCTGAGGGGAGATCTGACTGAAATGTACAAAATCTTGAGCAGCCTGGATAGAGTGGAGGCGAATGATCTATTTGCCTTATCAGAGAGGTCAGTGACGAGGGGGCATAGCTACAAACTGATTGATGGAAAAATAGTGGAGAGATGAGGAAAAACGTTTGTCACCCAGAGGGTAGTGGGGATCTGGATCTCACTGTCCAAAAGGGCAGATGAGGCAGAGACTCTCAACTCATTGAAAGGGAGTCTGGATATGGACCTTAACTGCCATAATCTTCAGAACTAAGTGCCAAATGCTGGAAGGTGGGATTGGAATAGGTGGATCCTTTACCAGCTGGCACAGACACGATGGGTCAAAGAGGCCTCTTTCTGTGCCTTAAACATTTTATGTTTCTATGAGTCTATGATTCTTGGCTGCTTAAAATGCTAAATTGTTCCTCTTTTGCACTGATATTCGTTCTAAGTTTTTGGCCAATTTTTTACCTCATAATTCAAATTATATCTTATTCACAGGTCTTGCGGATCTATGTCTGGTTGTTCCCCTTAAGGATTCCCTTCCTTGAATGAAACAAGTTGGTCAGACTAATCAGAGCAAGATGCCACTCAACGACACAACCAGTCATTTCGTTTTAGCCTTTCCAACGTCTGGCCACAAGGTTCACCATTGTATCTTTTGGGGTTTTGAGGCTCAAACACTTTTATTTAAAAATTCTCAGTTCCTTTTAATTTTCAATTTATTACAACGGTGTTCTCAATTGTACGTGACCTAGCATGTTACAAATAATGGCTAGTTGTGAACCCAGTATAACTAATTAAAAAAGATGTTATAAATACTTAACAAAAAGGCACTGACGACAACATGGACGTTTCTTATCCTTCAAGACCAGGATTCCTTGAATGTTGCCAGCACAGGCGATGCCTTTGTTCTCCTGTCACTGAATTGACATTACGTTGAACTGTGTTTCAGAATAATTACAGCACAGACACCATTGTAAACTGTACCAGCAAAGACTCTGAGTTTCCATCTTTTGCGCTTCCGATTCCTTTGAATTACCTCTTCCATTAGTTTACCGTGTGGTTCAACTGCCGTCACTGCACTTCTGTAATTACATTGGAGTACGCTAAAAGCATGTCCATCTCTTATTTAATAGGCTCCTAGAGAAAGCATTTCACTGTGTGAACAAATAACACATCCTTGCAGATACAAAGCATTTGGACAATCAATGTTTCATCTTCTTATCAACAATGCCAACTATCGTAGACAATTCACCTCAACATTCCCAAGATGCCAAAGCAATTAAGAATAAATGTGCCTCGTGGAATATCAGGAAGCAATGTTGTTTTTAAATATAAATGTTTTCTTCTCCAGATATAGCTAATTGATCAAGTCAGTTAGCATACTTATTAAACTGCATGGTTCTTGTTTAATGACAGGTGTCATAACCAGTTCAAGCTTCTTTCACATCAGTTCCATTAGGGAGCGCAATCACTCTCCTCCTGACCCCTTTACGAAGGTCATCTCTTTCCATTTGCTCACTGCTCGTTATCTTTTTTGATTCCTGCTAATTTACTTCCCATCCTCTTGCTCTCGACCCCCACTTCCCGTCACTAACAGCTCTAGTGTTTGTCTTTACTGCTACAGGCCATTTTCGTCTGGACCTCCAGCGGTCACCTCTTGTCCATAAACCACTGGATCTTTAAGCTGGTCTCAGTTGCTTTGCTTATTAATTAATTTAATAATTGATGTAACTGGATATTTCACTGCGCTCTTTAACTGCTCTCTGAACTCGGACTGAATGGCCACATAGATAAATGTGTTCGTACAGCAACTTAAATTTCGCAGCATATATGCTACATTTTCAAAGATATAATAAGAATCATCATCTAAGAAATGATCAATACGAAAAATATATAACACATACACCAACCACAGAAATATGAAGCTGCCAGATATGGTGAAGAGTAAAATCAGAGACTTCCTTCTTCTCTCCATTTCAGAGTCACGGTGATTATCTTTCTTGCTCTGACCCCTCAGTCTCTGACGAACTCGACTGGTCACTAAAATGTGTCTGAACGTCAGAGCGTTCAGCAACAGAATTAAAATGAATGGCAATAATGGTGTTAAAGCTTTTTCAAACATTCTAAATCCAATCCATCGAGGGTCAGTAAAATAACTTCGCTTATTGGAGCAACGCCATTCTACATTGTCGATTATCCGTCTAGGTTTATATCTAAAGTAGATGGGAGTATTTTTTATACAGAGCAAAATGCTGATTGTTGCTAGAACCACAATCGCAGTTTTCCTGGTGTAATATTTCGATTGCAGTTTCTGGCAACAAATGGCGACAAATCGATCAAATGTGAAAGCGATGGTGAACCAAACCGAACAGTCAATGGCTGCACGGATCAGGACATAGAGAGAGCGACACACAAAGGTAAGATCCAGGAAATTTAATGGGAAATAATAATCATTGATTCTCTGGAGTATGATCTCAGTGATAATGACCAGTAGATCCGCCGTTGACATGGCCACAAGGTAACGGGTGGTGCAGCTGGAGAGTCCACAATTTCCCTTGGACAGGATCACAATTGAGACCAAATTAACTGTAAAGGAGAGAAGGGAAAAGTGGCTGTAAATTACTGAAAAACATTCTCCGCTCCACAACCCTGGCAGGAAGGATTTTACCACCGAAACCGTGTGGGTTTGGATCGGGTCCGATCGGCTCCATAACATTAACCTGCCTCCAACCCCAGCACTTACAGATTTAACAAATCCTGGACGGGGAGGGACAGCACCCCGCTCACCGGACGCTGGTAAACTAGTTAAATGTAACAATGAGGAGCCCAGGAATGGGTAGACTGGAGAACTGCACCGCGTCTCCAACCACTCCCGGTGTAGGAACCCATCCCGGACTCGAACCACTCCCTGGGGTCGAAGAAATTGCTCCCTGATTCGAACCAGTCCCTCGGAAAGGAGACATTCTTACGTCTTTGACCACGCCCTCTGATGTCTAAATGAGTTAAATTGAAAAAGGAATTTACTGAGTCAATGCAAATGTGATCAGAGCATGGGCTTTCATTTCTACAGGAATATCATTAAAAGAATAGTGTTATAATAATGTATTAGAAAGGTGGTGAATGAACACGTGAATAATGTGTACTCCTCTGGACTACACATGATAAAATTATCCAGGGTAACCAGCAGGTGCACGTATTCTTGACAGAAATAATCCCATAACTGGGAGATTATAATTATTGGGATATGTTGCGGATCTATTATGTCGAGAAGAGAAGGATGATTGTTGAACTAATAGAGGCCTTTAAAATTAAAAAAATGGTTAGAGAGGGAAAACGTGGACCTAATATTCCCACCTTTGCTGGTGACCAGTTCGGCATTTCTTCAAAATAAGATGGTCATCAATAAATGCGCGATGCAATTCAAGAGAGACAGATTTACTTGCACTGCTGAGAACATGGAATTGAGACCTCTTGGAGTAGTTACAATGGAAGAAAAAATAAGAAGAAGCGAGGGTAGTACATGATGGAGACAGGATTGCAATGATATGCTGATAGGATAAATGAGCTGGAATGAAGAGAGGCTCGTGCAGAGCAGGAAGACAGTCCAAATCTAGTTGTACCGAATGCCCAGATTCTGTGTTGCAAAATCAATACGTTGTCTATTAACATGTCATAGTCATCATGTTTTTCGTAATATTGAAGAGGATTATTTATTATTGCGTTGCACTTGTGACCAAACGCTTCTCAGGACTGTGCTCGGGAAGGAAATTAAGATGGTGCTGTCAACAACTCTACTTAGAATTAGAGTAAGATGGGGACCCGCACTGAATACAATGACAGATACTCCAGGAATTACATGGTCCCTCGTGTTACATTGTCCACACCAGTAAGTCAGCCACAATCAGTGCAATTCTAGATGACAGAGACTCCCAGTTGTACATGATCGCTGAGGTCAGGTGCTCCACTCCATTTATTGCACACACACACTGCAGTACTACATTAACAGATAATTGCAGTAATCCTTTCCCTCTGAGATTTTCCTGCTTTGAGCTGTGATTCTACAGAACACAACATTCCACATAATTCAATAACTTTACAATGCAGAGTGTCTTGATCTAGAAACAGTTGAGACAACAGATTAAAACTGAACAGATAATTCAGAAAATTAATGCAATTATATTAGTGAGTGTGTGTCTGTGTAACTGTTTCCGTTCGATCGCATGTAATATTATTATTCCCATGGTAATGGAAGAAACCAGCTCATACACAGATTTACAAAACCTCATTGGTTATAGATACTTACCAGGAACGCCAATTACAGCAAGGATCACATAGAATATGTTCCTGACCCATTGAATTGGTCGGTGCATTTTTTGCTTGGAGTGATCGGTCTGTTCGGGCTGCAGGTAATATCTCTGAAATAAATTCTGTGGTGACACATTCCCAGTGCATTAACTGTATACCCTCCGGATCTCTATGGGAATACTGAGGTTGCAAAATTGTTCAAGCAGTTTTTCGTAATCTTTGAACAAACAGATTACGACAGCTGTGTTAATTCCCTGTTGATGGAATATATTTTCCACTAAAATTGAATTGGACCCATCCCCATCCCCATCCCCACCCCCTAGACTGGACAAATCTGATCACAATAAGCAACTAATCATTACTGGAAGCTGGGTTAAACAAAATTAAAGGAAGACCTAGAAAATGTTCTTTTCGTGATGGTCTCCAGTCTGCATGACTATTCAGAAATTTAATTCCTAACGTCAGAGAAGCCTATCATGGATGTTCGTCTATACTTTGGACGCTCTCTTTATCTTTGCAATTCCGTTCAAAAATTCATATATTCAAATAAAAAAGAGTGCAGAATGGTTGCAACACAGCAGTTGGCCATTTGGTCTGGCTCGACCATGTCGGCTCTCTGCACGGGCAGCTCAGCTCATCTCACTCCTACATCTCCTCCTCACTGACCTGCATTGTTTTTCTCTTCAGTTGTTCATTCAGTTCGCTTCTGATTGATTCTGGCTTCACCACACTCTCAGGCAGTTCATTTCATATCCTAAACACGTGCTTTGGAAACATATGTTTTCCCTCATGTCGCGATTGATTCTTTTGCCAGTCCCTTGAACCTGTGTCATTTGGTTTTGGCAAGGTTTTCCAATGAGAGCAGTTTCTCTCTATCTGCACTGTTTAAACAGCCCATGGTTTGGAACAACTTTATCAAACTCTCTCTCAATTTCCTCTTTAAGGAGAACAACCCCGATTCTCTAATTGATCGGCATAAAACATCTGCCCTTTCATTGCAGCAGCTTTTTCGGGAGCAGAGTGCGAGCGAGTGAGCAGTTGGGAAGGTCAGTTTGAAAGTAAACTTAATTTCCTTTTGTTTTCGGCGGAGGCCAGGGGGCTGCTGGGCAAGTAAAACACTATATATTTGGGCGGTTTAAAATAACTTTCCTTTCATTGCAGCAGCTTTTTCGGGAGCAGAGTGAGCAGCTGGGAAGGTCAGTTTGAAAGTAAATTTAATTTCCTTTTGTTTTCGGCGGAGGCCAGGGGGCTGCTGGGTAATTAAAACACTATATATTTGGGCAGGTTCTGAACCCGAGACACCACACTTGTAGTGTCTCCCACCCGCCCTCCTCCTCTAACCAAAAAAATGACTCGGTGGGGTGTATATAAGGTAAGGATTTTTCTATTTCTCTGGTTTTATCGTGATTGGTAAAAACATTTCGTTCCTTTTTCATTTAACTAAGTTAAGCTTAAGATTAAAAATGGCAGGAGATCTCAGACCCGTGCCATGCTCCTCTTGCTCAATGTGGGAGCTCAGGGACATGGCTGATGTCCCTGACTCCTTCACGTGCAGGAAGTGTGTCCAACTGAAGCTCTTGTTAGACCACATGACGGCTCTCGAGCTGCGGATGGACTCACTTTGGAGCATGCGTGATGCTGAGGAGGTCGTGGATAGCACGTTTAGTGAATTGGTCACACCGCAGATTAGGATTGCTGAGGGAGAAAGAAAATGGGTGACCAAAAGGCAGAGAAAGAGCAGGAAGGCAGCGCAGGAGTCCCCTGCGGTCATCTCCCTCCAAAACAAGTATACCGTTTTGGATACTGTTGAGGGAGATGGCTCACCAGGGGAAGGCAGCAGTAGCCAGGTTCATGGCACCGTGGCTGGCTCTGCTGTTCAGAAGGGCGGGAAAAAGATTGGAAGTGCTATAGTCGTAGGGGATTCGATTGTAAGGGGAGTAGATAGGCGGTTCTGTGGTCGAAAACGAGACTCCCGAATGATATGTCGCCTCCCAGGTGCACGGGTCAGGGATGTCTCAGATCGGCTGCAGAACATTCTAAAGGGGGAGGGTGAACAGCCAGTTGTCGTTGTGCACATAGGCACCAATGATATAGGTAAAAAACGGGATGAGGTCCTGCAAGCAGAGTTTAGGGAGTTAGGAGCCAAATTAAAAAGTAGGACCTCAGAGGTAGTAATCTCAGGAGTGCTACCAGTGCCACGTGATACTCAGAGTAAAAATGAAAGAATAGTCAGGATGAATGCGTGGCTTGAGAGATGGTGCAGGAAGGAGGGGTTCAGATTTTTGGGACATATGGACCGGTTCTGGGGGAGGTGGGACTATTACAAATTGGACGGTCTACACCTGGGCCGGACTGGAACCAATGTCCTTGGGGGTGCTTTTGCTAACGCTGTTGGGGAGGGTTTAAACTAATGTGGCAGGGGGATGGGAACCAATTGAGGAGGTCAGTTGACAGTAAGGAGGTAGTAACAAAAGCCTGTAAGGAACTAGATAATGAAGTCAGTGTGACTAAGGGGAAGAGCAGGCAGGGAGCAGATGATGAATGTAAAGGGACTGGTGGTCTGAGGTGCATTTGTTTCAATACAAGAAGTGTAGTAGGTAAGGCAGATGAACTTAGGGCTTGGATTAGTACCTGGGAGTATGATGTTATTGCTATTACTGAGACTTGGTTGAGGGAAGGGCATGATTGGCAACTATATATCCCAGGATATCAATGCTTCAGGTGGGATAGAGAGGGAGGGAAAAGGGGTGGAGGAGTTGCATTACTGGTCGAAGAGGATATCACAGCTGTGCTGAAGGAGGGCACTATGGAGGACTCGGGCAGTGAGGCAATATGGACAGAACTCAGAAATAGGAAGGGTGCGGTAACAATGTTGGGGCTGTACTACAGGCCTCCCAACAGCGAGCGTGAGATAGAGGTACAAATATGTAAACAGATTATGGAAAGATGTAGGAGCAACAGGGTTGTGGTGATGGGAGATTTTAATTTTCCCAACATTGACTGGGATTCACTTAGTGATAGAGGACTAGATGGAGCAGAATTTGTAAGGAGCATCCAGGAGGGTTTTCTAGAGCAGTATGTAAATAGTCCAACTCGGGAAGGGGCCATACTGGACCTGGTGTTGGGGAATGAGCCCGGCCAGGTGGTTGAAGTTTCAGTAGGAGACTATTTTGGTAATAGTGATCACAATTCCGTAAGCTTTAAAATACTCATGGACAAAGACGAGAGTGGTCCGAAAGGAAGAGTGCTAAATTGGGGGAAGGCCAACTATACCAAAATTCGGCAGGAGCTGGGGAATGTACATTGGGAGCAGCTGTTTGAAGGTAAATCCACATGTGATATGTGGGAGGCTTTTAAAGAGAGGTTGATTAGCGCGCAAGAGAGACATGTTCCTGTGAAAATGAGGTTTAGAAATGGCAAGATTAGGGAACCATGGATGACAGGTGAAATTGTGAGACTAGCTAAGAGGAAAAAGGAAGCATACATAAGGTCTAGGCGGCTGATGAAAGACGAAGCTTTGAAAGAATATCGGGAATGTAGGACCAATCTGAAACGAGGCATAAAGAGGGCTAAAAGGGGTCATGAAATATCTTTAGCAAACAGGGTTAAAGAAAATCCCAAAGCCTTTTATTCATATATAAGGAGAAAGAGGGTAACCAGAGAAAGGATTGGCCCACTAAAGGACAAAGGAGGAATGTTATGCTTGGAGTCAGAGAAAATGGGTGAGATTCTAAACGATTACTTTGCATCAGTATTCACCGAGGAGAGGGAAATGACGGATATTGAGGTTAGGAACAGATGTTTGATTACTCCAGGTCAAGTCGGCATAAGGGGGGAGGAAGTGTTGTGTATTCTAAAGGGCATTAAGGTGGAAAAGTCCCCAGGTCCGGATGCGATCAATCCCAGGTTACTGAGGGAAGCGAGAGAGGAAATAGCTGGGGCCTTAACAGATATCTTTGCAGCATCCTTAAACACGGGTGAGGTCCCGGAGGACTGGAGAATTGCTAATGTTGTCCCCTTGTTTAAGAAGGGTAGCAGGGATAATCCAGGTAATTATAGACCGGTGAACCTGACGTCAGTGGTAGGGAAGCTGCTGGAGAAGATACTGAGGGATGGGATCTATTCCCATTTGGAAGAAAATGGGCTTATCAGTGATAGGCAACATGGTTTTGTGCAGGGAAGGTCATGTCTTACCAACTTAATAGAATTCTTTGAGGAAGTGACAAAGTTGATTGATGAGGGAAGGGCTGTCGATGTCATATACATGGACTTCAGTAAGGCGTTTGATAAGGTTCCCCATGGCAGGCTGATGGAGAAAGTGAAGGCGCATGGGGTCCAAGGTGTACTAGCTAGATGGATAAAGAACTGGCTGGGCAACAGGAGACAGAGAGTAGCAGTAGAGGGGAGTTTCTCAAAATGGAGACGTGTGACCAGTGGTGTTCCACAGGGATCCGTGCTGGGACCACTGTTGTTTGTGATATATATTAATGATTTGGAGGAAAGTATAGGTGGACTGATTAGCAAGTTTGCAGACGACACTAAGATTGGTGGAGTAGCAGATAGTGAAGGGGACTGTCAGAGAATACAGCAGAATATAGATAGATTGGAGAGTTGGGCAGAGAAATGGCAGATGGAGTTCAATCAGGGCAAATGCGAGGTGATGCATTTTGGAAGATCCAATTCAAGAGTGAACTATTCAGTAAATGGAAAAGTCCTGGGGAAAATTGATGTCCAGAGAGATTTGGGTGTTCAGGTCCACTATTCCCTGAAGGTGGCAACGCAGGGAAATAGAGTGGTCAAGAAGGCATACGGCATGCTTTCCTTCATCGGACGGGGTATTGAGTACAAGAGTTGGCAGGTCATGTGACAGTTGTATAGGACTTTGGTTCGGCCACATTTGGAATACTGCGTGCAGTTCTGGTCGCCACATTACCAAAAGGATGTGGATGCTTTGGAGAGGGTGCAGAGGAGGTTCACCAGGATGTTGCCTGGTATGGAGGGCGCTAGCTATGAAGAGAGGTTGAGTAGATTAGGATTATTTTCATTAGAAAGACGGAGGTTGAGGGGGGGCCTGATTGAGGTGTACAAAATCATGAGAGGGAGAGACAGGGTGGAAAGCAAGAGGCTTTTTCCCAGAGTGGGGGATTCAATTACTAGAGGACACGAGTTCAAAGTGAAAGGGGAAAGGTTTAGGGGGGATATGCGTGGAAAGTTCTTTATGCAGAGGGTGGTGGGTGCCTGGAAGGCATTGCCAGCAGTGGTGGTAGACGCGGGCACGATGGCATCTTTTAAGATGTATCTAGACAGATACATGAATGGGCAGGAAGAAAAGAGATACAGACCCTTGGAAAATAGGCTGCATGTTTAGATAGAGGATCTGGATCGGCGCAGTCTTGGAGGGCCGAAGGGCCTGTTCCTGTGCTGTAATTTTCTTTGTTCTTTGTTCTTTGTTCTTTGTTCTTAACCCTGGAATTTTCTCGTGAACATTTTCTGCACCCCTATAAAGGAACATTGTTCCTCAAAGTGTGGTGCCTTGAACTGGACACAATGGCAGGATTGTCAATATTGTTCTCTCCCTCACACGGTCCGAGCTACTCCGTTTCCCTTTTCAACCTCTTTATCCGATACATCAATGATTGTGGCTGTGACAAACACTTGTTCACATCGAGCTCGAAGATTTAATCAAATTTGCATTTAGCTATCTGTACCTCCCTCGCCTGAAAACGGTCCTTCTGGCACTCCTCACTTCTCTTCCACGAATTTCCTCCCTCAATATAAGTGGACAGACATTGCATCAATATTTACCGTGATTCTCCAACTTCCACAGTTATCTTGACCACAATTCCTCCATCTCCACTTTGCATAAATAATAACTGCCATTCTCTCAGTTTCCTCATCGCCTTTTGTTTGTTTAAACGATGCCATCTTTCATACCAGAGCTTCCGCAGACTCTTCATTTCACATTAACCGTGCATTTCTCACATAGGTTTTGCAGTAGCCTCAGCTTTATCTGTTCCATCACCCGAGTGACTGTCCACACCTCCTTCCCTCCCTTCCATAACCATGACATTAATTCACTTATTCTCACTTTCCATACCAACCGCCTCCAGCTTCAAAACATCATCCTCCTCCTTCGGGATAAACAGAGACACTGCTGCAGAAATTGGAATAGAACCTACTGATGGTGATATTCTGGCAATGATTATAATGATAAGAATGGAAACAGATGATTGCAGTTCCAGAGATGGTGGAGAGAGTTGGAGGATTGACTGATCAACTCAGTCCATTGCTGCGGAGAGGACGAGAACTCGGGGAGGAAAGGTTAATGTTTATTTCAGTCACACAGGATGCCATTTGTGATTTTGATAAGAGCTGACATGATACTGTAACAGTGACGGATGTCTGATTGGAGGACTTCAATCGTGGAGTTCTGGAAAAGATAGGCACAAATTAAGGAGGCAACAAGAAAAGGAAAGAGCTTGGGGTGGAAACTGAGTTTGGAAATCGATTAAAGAAAGGGTTATAAAATAACAACAAAAAGTGCTGGAAATACTCAGAAGGTCTGGCAGCACCTGTGGGGATAGTAGCAGAGTGAAAGTTTCAGGTCAGTGAGCTTTCATCAGAAATTGCAAAGGTTAGGAATGTAATAGCGTTTAAGCAAATAAAGCGGGAGTCGGGCAAAAGAGAACAAAATGGAAGGTGTTGATAGGCCAGAGGGTCACAGAGAATAACTGACAAGTAAGTCATGCGGCAAAGGCAAAGGCAATGAAGATGCGCTAATGGTGTGGTGAAAGACAACACGTTAGTGCAGAGACGGTGTTAAATGACTGAATAATGAAAGCTCTAGCCAAAAGCACAAACGTGAATAAAAACATTGGACAGGCACATGATGAAAAAAAAATGAATGATGTAACAAAGTCATGTAACATAATTTAAAAATAAAAGGTAAGACTAAAAATAAAATCAATGGTGGCTAGTCATGCTCTGAAATTATTGAAATCAATGTTCACTCCAGTTGCCGGTAGCTTGCTGTATCAGTAAATTAGTTGCTGTTCTCCAGTTTGCGTTGATGTTCACTGGAACAATGCAGTAAGCCCAAGTCAGAGATGTGGGAATGACAGCAGGGGTGTGTGTTGAAATGGCAAGCGACAGGAAGATCGGGGTTATGTTTCTGGACTGAGTGGAGGTGCTTGGAAAAGTTGTCAACTAATCCGCGTTTCATCTCCCCTGAGTAGAGGAGACCGTAGAGTATACTAAATTGAAAGATGTCCTCGGTTGAGGAGAAACGAAAATATATCAGAGGCGCTGTTGTGGAAGGTTGCATCATCAGAGCGGATGCATCGGAGAAGGAGAAACTGTGAGAATGAAATGGAGTCCTTACAGGAGGCAAGGTGTGAAAAAAGGGTCGCTAGGTCTAATACATTCTCTCTATTCTGTTTCAGTGATTCTGGGAAATGCGTAAATCCCTGAATCAAAGGACAAGGAAATGGAGATTGATGATCCCATGCGCTTTGTTTCACTCTGATATTTTGTGTTTAGCTTAATTCGGTGCTTGATAAATTTCAGTTATTCCAATTTGCTAGCAATGTTAATTGACCTAATAAATGTACTTTTGTTCAAAAGAGAATTAAACAAATAAGACAGAAACATGAATCTTTCGATAGTAAATATAAGAAATTTTAGGAAAGCAAAGACATATTTCATAAAGATAGGATAATGACATTTACAGCTTTAGGCAGTTTCATGGTCTGTTGAAGTACAGATCACTGTCAAGCTCTCAGGTCTCTACTCTTGATATCGAACCCGCTTGCAGGAATAAAATGGTGTGCATGCTCCGGAAAGTTCAGAGTCTGTCCAACACAGAAACCTGCTGGAACCCTCGTTGTTATCCCTTTGATAACTATCATGCATGTCACAGTTAGCGTATTGATGACTCAATGTTTAGTATTAGCTGTTGTTTGGTAAACTTAGTTGGTTCTTAATTGCATCTTCCAGTTGATTACACCAGGTTTGTATCGGCAGCAATGTGTTATCCATGGAGAACAATGTTTTATTTACCCTATCGGTTTAAATCTCATGCCAAGCAACTCGATATTCATAAGCCAGACTCTTACAAGGCCATGGTGTACAGTAACTTATCAGAGTTCAGAAAGATTCTAATTTCATAAGAAATTGAACTTTACGGAAACTTTCAACTTAAATAGTTGTTATTAATTAAGATTTCAAATAAATAGACAGACTTTCTAATATATTTATCCTATACACCAATGCACTCATTATAACTTAATCATGTTTCATTACTTTTATAATTATGAATGAGTAGTACTTTATGCAGAATCAATGCATGTAGATAACACAGAATAGAAAATGCAGAGTATGAAACGGTTGAAAAGACAAATGTTAATCTTAAAATGGCTTCCTTGACCTTATTAGTTATTAAAGCGAGCACCATGTCACGTGGGCGGCGCGGTGGTTAGCACTGCAGCTTTACAGCTCCAGGTTCCCGGGTTCGATGCTGGGTACTATATGTGTGGAGTTTGCAAGTTCTCCCGTTGAGTGTGTAGGCTTTTTCCGGGTGTTCCGGTTTTCTCTCTCAGCCACAGACTTGCAGGTTGGTAAATACATTGACCATTGTAAATTGCTCCTAATTACAGCAACAAAATACTTACATTTGCCACGGAAAATAACATTTAAGATAACTCCAGCAAATATTACTCATATTAGATACAGCAGATGTCACTTGAGCTAATCGCAAAGTATATTAACTCAACAGTACACAGAAAATATTATTTCAACTGGTCACTGCAAATTTTACTTAAAATGACCATAGAAAATGCCACTTGAACTGGAAACAGAAAACAACACTTAAACTAGACGCTATAAATGTCACATAAAATTTTCACATGCAAATTTCAGTTAACATGAACACAGCAACTATAACTTAAAAGGGATACAGCAAATATCAGCTAAACTGTAAGAACCAAATATGATTGAAACGGTCACAGCAAATAGTACTGAAACTGAACACAGCAAATAGCACGTAAAATGACCACAACAAGCATCATTTAAATATCATTTAATGTGGGAACAGCAAATATTGCTTGACATGGTCACAGCAGATATCAGGTAAACTGCACAAGCCACAGCAAATGTAAGTTAAAATGTCACAGCAAATATACCTTAAGCAGAACACAGCTAATATCACTTGAATTGGACGTCACAAACTTCACTTGCACTGTCACTAATGGATGAAAACCAAGTGTTAGTTACCGTATTTTTGCGCACGTGGGTGTTATTGTCAGCTGCCATTATACACCGCATTGTCAGGTTTATTTGCATCTATGTTCAACATGTTTAGATTTGAGTGGAGGGGGAGATCACCAACAGGAATTGGGACAGCTAGTTGAAGGGGTCCGGTCACATGACATAGAAACCATCCTTTTTTAAACTGTCTGCTTTGCCAGCCTTGAAGCTGCAAATCAACATCTCCGAGGCCTGTCCACAAAAGGAAGCAAAGAAGCCACCGTCTGCAAAGCAGCAAGAAATTTCTCTGCTCACTGCCAGTTTCTCTTCGTAAAAAAAACAGGTAATCAGAAACTAAGCTGCCTCAGCTTATCTTCGAATTTGCAAGAAGAGGAAAGTTTAAGAGATGAGATTTCCTGCGATTCCTATTCCAATCGGCATTTCCAGTAAGTTAGTTACAGCTTTGAACTTTATCTTATTTTAAAAAAAGAATCTATTTATTTCATGATACAGCACTGAAACAGACCCTTCAGCCCACCGAGTCTGTGCCGACGAACAACCTCCCATTGACACTAATCCTACATTAATCCCATATTCCCTACCACATCCCCACCATCTTCCTACACTCGGGGTAATTTACAATGGCCAATTTAGTTATAAACCTGCCAGTCTTTGGCTGTGTGAGAAAACTGGAGAACCAGCGTAAACCCACGTGGTCATAGGGAGAGCTTACAAACTCTGCATAGGCAGTACACAGCACTGAACTCATCTCGCTGGAGCTGTGAGGTTGCAGTGTTAACCATTGCGCCACTGTGCAAGGTCCCTGTGCAAATCGGTCTCCAGTGCTAACTTAACATCATCATCACGGATGTGATCATCGTCATCTTCACAGTTCCACTGTTCACGGGCTGTGGGTGTCGCTGGCTAGGCCAGAATTTATTGTACATCCCTTGAATTGAGTGGCGTTTAAGGGTCAACGGCATTGCCGTGGATCTAGAGTCACATGTAGGGAAGGATAACAGATTTTCTTCCCTAAAAGACATTAGTGAAGCAGATGGGTTTCAACAACAATCGAAGTTAGTTTGACCAATGGACAGGCGTTTAATTCCAATTTTTTATTAATTGAATTCGAATCTCACTATTTGCCATGGTGCGATTTGTACCCATATCCCCAAAGCTTTAGCCTGAGTTTCTGGATTGCTTTGTGGAGTGACACTAATATCAAGCGAATGCCTCCCCATTTTCCTTTGTATGTTTGTGAACGTATGTTGCGAAGTTCTAACCCTCCTGCATATGATATTGTGTGCAAATGAACCCTACATATTTGTTTTAAGACCGCAATTGTTGACAACGCGATCGGTAGGTGGCGCTGTTTTGGCACATGCGCAGATACAGCATGTGCCACGAAAACGTCACAGCCTGCGACTGTTGTAGCTGCCAGGACTAAAGATGGCGCTGCTCAAAAAATCACAGAGATGAAACCTAACAAACTCGTGGCAGAAATCAATGGCCGGAGTGAGAGAGTGGAGCGGGCCGGGGAGAGCAGCGCGGGGGGCGGGGAGAGCAGCGCGGGGGCCGTGGAGATCAGCGCGGGGGCCGGGGAGATCAGCGCGGGGGCCGGGGACAGCAGCGCGGGGGCCGGGGAGATCAGCGCGGGAGCCGGGGAGATCAGCGCGGGGGCCGGGGACAGCAGCGCGGTGGCCGGGGAGAGCAGCGCGGGGAGACCAGCGGCAGCGGTGCCAGGGAAGGGGGGGCGGAGAAAGAGGGAGAGGGAGGGGGGGAGAAAGAGGGAGAGGGAGGGGGTAGAAAGAGGGAGGGGAGGAGAAAGAGGGAGGGGGAGAAAGAGGGAGGGGGAGAAAGAGGGAGGGGAGAGGGGGAGAAAGAGGGGGGGAAAGGGGGAGAAAGAGGGAGACGTCAGGAAGGGAGGAGGGGGTGAAAGAGGGAGAGGGATGGGGGAGAAAGAGGGAGAGGGAGGGGGGAGAGAGAGGGAGGGGGAGAAAGAGGGAGAGGGGAGAAAGAGGGAGAGGGGGAGAAAGAGGGAGAGAAAGGGGGAGGGGGGTGAAAGAGGGAGAGGGAGGGGTAAGGAAGGGGGGAGGGGGAGAGCTGGGGGGAGAGGGAGGAAGGGGAGAGAGTGGGGGGGGAGCAGCGGAACGGAAGAGGAGTGCCTTTTTCTGTGCATGCGCCATAAACACAACAGCAAAAGACTTACTGGCCAGTCCCTGGACCCGGTGACACCAAGGTCTGTGCACGCTCGCTCCCCGCGGCTCTCTACGGCCTCTCGCTTCCGGCCCTCTCCATTCAGCCGTTCCCTCCAGCTGCGGATGCCCAATCCAGTTGCTTTCTCCCCTACCCAGTTGCTTTCTCTACTTCTCCTCAGTACTTCAGGCATTGCAACTGTTTGGTCCCTGCATTTTGCATGCTCCCTCTCCCCACCCCTCCCGCACGCCCCACCCCTCCCCCTCTTCCAACACCCCTCCCACTACCCCCCCCCCCCCCCCACCATAGATGAATATCTGAAGTGCAGTTGCAAAGTCGGGGAAATAGCATGCAAAACAAAACCTCTACAATTCTGGGGTTAATTATTGAAAAGTTTTATTAAGTTCATTAAGTATCCGAGGAACTGCTGTGCATGGATACATGAGTGTTGTGTCCAGCATTCCCGTTAGGCAGACAGGCCAAGTCTCTGCTATGCACAGCTAAAGAGATTGTTCCTGGAGAGCCTTGTGGTGAATGAACTCTTGGCTCTCTATTCCACTACTGTATTGTCCCTGTGAAGAAGGCAAAGTCACAAGAGTCTGAGCTCAGTCTATTCTTGGTGAATGTTCCCCAAGCGCATCCCAATGTGCATTCCCAATTCATCCATAAATGCAATGTTCCTTTCCACATCGTGATGAGCTCCGCAGCATGATCTAGTTGCCTTCGTTGCTTGAATGCTGACCTTAAGTCTCAAGGATTGTTTTCTCGACAGCATGTTTTACATGAAAAGAAATAAAGCAAATCAGAGTCAGAGCTTGCCTCCCTCCAGCCACTGAAATTACAGTTGTGCACACCTTTTTAAGTTCTGCAGTGAAGGCATCAATTGATAACGTCGCCAATGAAGCACTTATTACCCACCTCAGATGCAGGAATCAGCACATCCTTGCGTCCTCTCCCGCACTGCCTCCTTTGCTTGAATGCCGTCCTTAAGTGTCAAGGATTGTTTTCTCAAGGGCACGTTTTACATGAAAGAAAATAAGGAAAGAACATCAGTGTCAGAGCTTCCCTCCCTCCAATGAAATTACTGTTGAGCATGCTTTGTGTTCTGCGGTAAAGGCATGTACTGATAACACCGCCAATGAATCACTTAGTACCCACCTCAGCTGTTGGAGGCAGGATGATGTTACTGCACCTACCTCGTGATGGTTCAATGCTGCTCTCAGGGAAAACATGAATGATGTGAGGGTGCTGGAAAAGAAGCACATTTCTTTTGGGCTATGAACATAAAGCTGGCCATTTTGCCCAGCAGTTCCCTGCCAGTGGTTATGTTACTCGTGCGTCTTTCCATCCATTCCCATTTAATCCTGCCTACTACTATCACCAGTTGTGTTCACAGCAAGAGCATTCACATTTCTGCTACCACTGGACACGGCATGCTTGTTTCTTTTAGTGCTCAGTCGCTTCTTGCTGAATGTTCCCCAAGTGCTTGACCCCTTTGGACGTCCTCTCTGCTTGACAGGCAGCAACTGGCAATTGCGGAGTCTCACAAGGCTGTGCATGGTTGTTTCAACGTCGGATGGGGTAACAGGTGGCTGTGTGTCCATGAGCACTGCCCTGATGGGTGTAGGAGCAGGTAACTGTGTGCCCATGAGCACTACCCTGATGGGTGTAGGAGCAGGTAACTGTGTGTCCATGTGCACTGCCCTGATGGGTGTAGGAGCAGGTAACTGTGTGTCCATGTGCACTGCCCTGATGGGTGCAAGAGCAGGTAACTGTGTGTCCATGTGCACTGCCCTGATGGGTGCAGGAGCAGGTAACTGTGTGTCCATGTGCACTGCCCTGATGGGTGCAGGAGCAGGTAACTGTGTGTCCATGTGCACTGCCCTGATGGGTGTAGGAGCAGGTAACTGTGTGTCCATGTGCACTGCCCTAATGGGTGTAGGAGCAGGTAACTGTGTGTCCATGTGCACTGCCCTGATGGGTGTCGGAGCAGGTGACTGTGTAACTGAGCAGCAACGACAGGGTACCACAGGTGCGGGAAGTGGAGATTTGAACAGGTAGGCATACGTATGGTCCATCAGATCATTAGGCCAGGGGGTGAGACGCTCAGGATCCAGGGTTTGTGACAAGTGACTGATGTCCAGCGCGCGGCCACCTCCATCCGAAGGTGCTTCTGGGCAATTGTTGGGCATAGTAAATGGCTCCATCTCATCAGCCAGTCCTTGCTGCCAGCGGAGAGTCTGTTGCCGCAGCCAGTCCAGTCTCCTCATGAATGCTGCCGTTCCACTCTGCAGAACGGCCTGTTGTAGCTGGTACAATTGATCTGAAAGCAAGCGGTATTTTTCATTGTGGCTGAGGGGCCTTGGCTGTTCCTCTGTAATCACAATGGCAGCGTCCATGCCTGTCGTCGTTGGTGTCTGAGATGCACGCCAACGACAATTGGGGGCGAGCCTGTCCAAAGGCAGACCCAGATGCCTCTGCACAACAACAGCATGTTTGCAGGGCAACAAAGTCTGAATGGAGAAGATGCAGCTGAAGGTAGCCTGGCCATCATGTATCTGCAGTGTGTACTGTTTGGCGCCAGAAATCACAGCCACTGTGCCTTCATCCTGCTACATGCGGTGGCCCAGACAATTGAAATGTTTTCAGAGCAACTCACAACAGGGACTGGAGAACATGCGGTGGCCCAGCCAATGGAAATGTTTTCAGAGCAACTCACAACAGGGACTGGAGAACATGCGGTGGCCCAGACAATGGAAATGTTTTCAGAGCAACTCACAACAGGGACTGGAGAACATGCGGTGGCCCAGACAATGGAAATGTTTTCAGAGCAACTCACAACAGGGACTGGAGAACATGCGGTGGCCCAGACAATGGAAATGCTTTCAGAGCAACTTTCAAAGGCAGAGCAACTTACCTTGGAAAAATCTCCTGTGTCAAATAAAAATGAAGCAAGTCTCCAAAACGAATAAATAATTCAGATAAAATACCCGACGAAACCTCCCCTCCTTGCACTTTCAAAAAGTCGCGCCGTCGCTTTGACGCATGCGCAGAGGCCAAACTGGCGCGTCGGCGAGGAAGACGAATTAACGCGATGACGTCTTCTGCACATGCGCACAACCTTACCGGCAGGTCGGACCGCAGCGCACGCGCATAGATGAAGAGACTGTGTGCGCAAGCGCGTACCGCGCCGTCTGCGCATGCGCAAAGCGGTCCTGGTAAGTCGGACCGCAACGCATGCGCAGGGGGCATGAGACCGTCTGCGCATGTGCGCACCGCGGCGCATGCTGATGACGTTCTCCGATGAAGTAGCGTTGTCATGAATTACTTTGTTGTTTTAACATTAACGACAGTGTTGTTGCTGTCCTTCAAAAAGTCACGGTTCACAAACTGGGGCAGTGGAGAGATATGCCATCAGGTTTTCTCTTGTTCTTAAAAAGGAAGCATTTACATCACAATCGGCTTATGGACAGGTTGTTGGAAATAGGGAAAAGTTTGTTTTCAAAATTAACTACCCATTTGCAACAGAAATTAGGGGCTCGGCAGATAAAACCACGAGATTAAAAGAAAATAAGAAGACACATAAATTAAAATGAACTGACTGGAAGCCAAAGTAGGAAATCTGGTCGCTGAAAAAATTGTTCAATCAAATAAACGACCACAGCAAACCCTCTTACTCTAACATTTCAAAATGCCAAATTTTGATTCAAATATTTTTTTTGGGAGCAAAGTGATGTAACAGCTGAAACGTTGGCAAACTTGAGTAAGGGCCAGTTAAAAGGTATAGACATGGAGAGGCAAGTGCAACTGCCCAGGAAGGTGAAACGGACTGAGGTCCTGAGCACCTAGGGCACAGTCCCATTCCAGAACAGGTAGATGAGGAATTCATTCCTGAAACTGAACCATCACGCATGGCCAGAATGGAACTGGAAACAATTCAGGATGCGACTGCAGTTTCATAAAAGAGAAAGAGAGAGAGAGAGGGGTGGGAGCAGGGAGAGAGAGACAAAAAGGGTTGTCCATTTAAAATAATTGGAAATTGAGCTGAATGCTAAAGCTGGGAGAGATGCAAGACAGATGAAGGCTGCTAGGAGAAAATTCCTCTTCATCCGGTCACTGTCCAAATCTCCCGAACCCAGAATCCGGTTTTGAGGCTCTTAAGCATGTCTAATTCGTACGAAAATTTGAAGAGGGTGCGGTGGAATTCTTTTTGCCACTTTAGCCAAGGTAGCGTGATAGCTATGATGGCCACAAGAAATGTGGACCCTCATGATTCAGGGTCAGTTAGTAGGGAAGGTTCAAGAGGTCTATTGTATCCAGACCCATGAAATGTCCTCTAATTACGAGCACACCAAAGCTGCCATCCTTAGTGCATATGGGATTGTCCCAGAAGCATATAATCAACAATTCATGAATGCTTGAACGAACCCATGCAGAGCTATCTGGTGTTCAAAAGGCGAAAGCAAATCGTTTTCGACCAGTGGATACGATCTGCAAATGTACAGCACAGCTATGATGAATTATGCGTGTAAATGCTGCTGGAGGAATTCAAAAAATGATTACTCGCCAACCTGAGAATGCACTTAGAGGAGCAGAGATTCCACAAAGCTAGAGAGTCTGCAGTCATTGCTGATAACTATGACCCCACACATCAGTCTGGAAACCAAGACTGTCAAAGCCACTCCCCAAATCACTAGATGGATAAGAGGGGAGAGTGGGATACAAAGGAAGCCACACCCGGAAAGTGGAGAACAAGGGAGGGTGCGAGGAGTCCACCCCAAGCAGTCAAAGATAAACCCCAGTGATCCGTGTGCTCCCACTGCAAGAAATTCGATCATTCCAGATTCGAATGCTTGACAGGAAAGCTGTCAGATTTAATAGGTCTCTTCAACGGTGGTCCAAAGGAAGATGGTACAATACAGGGTGCATCACGACAACAGCGGACCTCTCTTAAGAATCTAGATCCTCGGAGCGTATTGCCCTAAGCCTTTTTGAACCAGTCAAAATCCCCAAGAGTTATTGGAGTATTATTTTTGCAGGAAACATACCCCCTGCCCTTCCCAGAATGTGAGCTAGTCCATTGCACTGTTCAGGGATACGGAAGACACTCAGTCCTTAATGTTAGAAAACAGCCTAAGTCTTTCTCCAGTAACCTCCATGAAAGACAAGGCCCTGAGAAGCGGCTTGGTGGGAGGTTACCTGTCTGTTCCTCTTCATTAAGTCCACCTACAGTGCGACCTAGTTTCGGGCCTCATAACTATAGGAATTGTCCCAGAGTTATCAGTGGCATGGATTGACGTCCTACTGGGGAATGACTTGGCTGGCAGCAAGATAATAGCAACCTTTATAATATTAGACCAGCCCAGCCCCAAAACCAGAGAAATTGAACGACAGGAAGAAAATCCAGAGATCTTCTATGGTTGCATAGTAACTCGGTCCCAAGCCAGACAGGCCTAATTAGGTGAGAGGGAATCAGTGCACCAGCTGGATGAGCCAGAGGTCTAGTTAGCTGAAACCTGCTAAATGAAAGTGGTGTGGGGGCCCCTGAAGCTTCTGAAAGAGAAAATCCTTGAAAACCATGAGTACACCTCCAGAATTCAGAAAACAATTAAGTGTGAATGACAGAATGACAACACCATTTATGCCCGAACAGATGGTGTTTCCATGGGATGCCCTCCAGACTCAGCTCTCACAAACATCTTTATTGGGTTACATGCCAAACTTGTCCTCGAGGGAATAACACCTAACGTCCCACCTCTTGCGTATTTCTGATACGTAGATGACACGTTTCATTTATTTGTATCAGCATTTGCATTCAATAATTTCCTTTCACGTCTTAATGGGCACCATCCTGCGCTCAAATTCACTTTTAAAATGGAGCAGAAATGTTCTCCCTTTCCTTGACGTACTATTTGAGAAATCTGTTGAGGGGTTCTCTACCACAGTCTACTGCAAACCTACCTTCACTGGTCGATCCATGAAATGGGATTCTTACAGTTCCACACGCTATAATATTGGCCTTTTCAGCAAGTTTGTAAATAGGGCCCGAGTCATGTCATGCAAGTTTGATGCTGAAATAGGGCGAATAAAAGACATCCTGCGTGCCAATGGCTGTCCTGATCAGATAACTTATTATTGTACAAAGCACAAAATTATTAACCGGTTAAGGCTGACATTTTCGGCCCTGAAAAGTCCCCAGTCTATCTCAGATTACCCTGCAAGGGTAATGTATGCCAAACACTTGAGCAACAGGTAAAGCTCTGTTGAATGCCGCAACAATGCAATAGCAATACTTGTGGTGATTGCTGCGAACATAATGCTGCCATAAAGACAAAACGTAGTTCTTCGTATCACACAAATTAGTAATTTGATAACTGAATTTCAGTACTAGTGTAATGATAGCTATCAAGGACTTATGTTCCAAAGACTGGCAGATCGTTCAAACAACATGTCTCTTCCACTCTTTGCAACGAGCAAGTTGAATGCTGGACCTAAACATCCCGTGCTTACACAACTCAAAACACAACGTCCAACATTAGACCTGACTCACCAATTGGAACAAAATTCGCTAAATAATCCTCAGTGTGCTAAGAATTACACTGGCAACCAATTTACTTTGCCAGCAGGGCTCGCAGTGTGTTGCATTTGCTCGTACTGCATCCAACATATATTAATATAAAGGGCCATTCTTTGCAGACAGAATGGATATGAAGAACCAACGCACCTGCTTGACTGAAATAAAATATGTGACAGCCATTTGAGTGTTCATTCCTCAGAGCGATGCCTTAACCAATCAGAATCAATCTGTCTCATTCAACTTTCAACGTATCTTGGCAGTTAACTGTCAGTCACCATAAACTGGTACATTCTCCATGGGAACGCTTCGATCAATCAGAGTTCACTTTCCAACCAATCATACTCTCTTCTCCTTACAGTGTACAGTTTTTATAAAAGTAAAATACTGCGATGCTGGATATCCAAAACAAAAAACAAAAGGTGCTGGAAAAACTCAGCAGGTCTGGCATTTTATCAGAACAAAGACCTGAAACGTTAACTTTACTTCTCTCTCCGCAGATGCTGCCAGACCAACTGAGTTTTTTTTCCAGCTCTTTCTGTGTTTGTTTCAGTATACAGTTGTTGTTTTTCCTTACCTTGGTATACCTGCAGATTGTTCTGATGGGTGCATTGTGCTGGCAAGAAAGAGACATTGCTATTTGGATTTATCAAAAATAGGCTTTGGAAGACTATACAGCTTAAATAATATGGGACATGGTATTCCAGAAAAATACAAAGATCTTTTCTGGAATCTTGACTGCAAGCGACTTCACGTGGTTGAAAATAACAAAACAAAGTGGAAAAAAGATGACATGCTTCCTGAGCCGGTACAAACCCCATGGTTGAAAGAAAAACTGCAGAATTTAATTGGGTATTGTTCTTTCAAAGGAAACTTCATGGTATGCTGTGACTTGCCCAAATCAATCCGCTGAAAAGGGATATAAGCAGTTGAATACATCTTCACTACATTCGAGGGGAAGAAACTACGGTGGATCGACAGAAGAATATTGGTGAAAGAGCATTATTGATCATTAGGAGAAAAATGTTTGAACAACTGGAACTGACCACTTTGTGTGATCACATAGTTAACAACAATTACATAATTAGGGCGGCGCAGAGGTTAACACCGCAGCTTCACAGCTTTCGGGACCCCGGTTCAGTTCCGGGTACTGCCTGTGCGGAGTTTGCACGTTCTCACTGTGACTGCGTGGGTTTCCACTGGGTGCTCTGGTTTCCTTCCATAGCCAAAAACTTGCAGGCTTATAGGTAAATTGGTCATTGTAAATTGAGCTTCTGTAGGTAGGTGGTAGGAGAAGGGTGGGGATGCGTAGGGGATATGGGATTAATGTAGGATTAGTATAAATGGGTGGTTGTTGGTTGGCACAGACTCGGTGGGCTGAAGAGCCTGTTTCAGTGCTGTATCGCTACAAAAAAATAAATAATTGAGCATTCTTATCTTCGATGTTGCTGAGGCATTCATTTTCTGGAAGTGGAGCAATAAGATGTTTTTTCTTTCATTATTATTTTCTTTTCCGTTTTTCCAATGTTAATTTTGCAACCATATTAATTTTAGATGAATCATTTCTAATCTGTGATCACTGAAAACGATCTATTTGTTTACTTGTAATTCGTGGGTCAAATAAACCATGGGCTTGCCTTTTTAAACATAAAGGCTGACACGTGTTCCTGCTTTCATTATCTTTCATAGGACCATTTTAAGAGATAATTGCTGTGAACATATTGAGCGATATTAGCGCAGCTCAGTTCATGTGATATTTGTGCTGACCATTTTAAGTGATATTTTCTGTGACCAGTTGGAAACATAATTGCCAGGACCACTTTAAGCGTCAGTTGCGATTTGCAGCTGATGTGGTATTTGTTGTGGCCATTTCAAGATACATTTGCGATGTCCATTTTAAGAGATATTTGCTTTTTTCACTTTAATTTATATTTGCCATGCCCATTTTCACTATTTTTTTCTTTTTTTGGGATCATTTTACGTGATATTTTCTGCGTCCTTCTTATGTTGCATTTATTGTTGCAATTTTAACTGATATCTATTGCTGTCATCTTGCGAACAAGTAATTAATTTTTCAAACACATTTCCCAATAGTTTCAGCAACCTGTCTGTAAGCGGATTGTGATTTAATTGTTTTCCTTTTCTTTAAAAAAAACCCTGATGGCGCATTTCTCCACTCCCTCAGCTTGTGAAACCTGACTTGTAACAGACTGTCATAACACTGTTCTTAAAGTTAAGTCAAAACAGTAGAGTTTATTAACACATATTCTTGAACTCGGGAGGTGGTTAAGTTCACAAGGCACACTCACAGATGGATAAGGAAAGGTAAAGGCCTCAAAAGGACAAAGACATTTACCAAGTAAAAAATACCTTAATTACAAACTGACAGGGTGTCCAGTTGAAAATAGGGATGGTTTATTTTTTTAACTCCCATAAAGTTTAGCAAGGATTCATTTAGTGACTGGCATTCCTCCACAAATGTCTATTGTGATTTGACGCACCAGAACACTTCTAACAGTTGCTTCCAGTCTACTGGATGTGACAACACTGCTCTTCTCGAGGCCAATTAATTCTGTAACCATATTAATTACCCTTTCGATGACAAAACTATACAATGTATCAATGTGGTGTGGGGTTTTCGAGTGTGGAAATAACTTAATGGGAAATAGTTTTATCTATAATCTGATGTATTAGCTGCTAATTAAATACTGTTTGAATAATGTTGATTTTCAGTTTGATTGTTATAGCAAAAGTCTGAAAACTTGGAATCTTGCCGTCATATTCTTTAAATGGTCAATGGAAAATTCATACTTGTTGGATCAAAATAACATTCTCTATGAGGTCACAACACAGGCCAGACAGGACCGGTCATGATGTGTGCGTATGACTGAGCCTGGTGGTGAGCAGACTGGCCCCATTGTGTCTGTATCACGGAGTCTGTGGTAGAGGTGATGGGCTCCACTATGTCTGTGTCACTGAGCCTGTGGTAGAGCAGACTGGAAGGACTGTGTCTGCATCACTGATCCTAGGGTAGCGCAGACTGGCTCCACCGCGTCTGTATCACTGAGACTGTGTCAGAGCAGTCCGGCCCCACTGTGTCTGTATCACTGAGCCTGCACAAGAGCAGACCGGCCCCACTGTGTCTGTATCACTGAGCCTGGGGTAGAGCAGGCTGGCCCCACTGTGTCTGCATCACTAAGCCTGGGTGAGAGCAGAACGGTTTCACTGTGTCTGTATCACAGAGCCTAGGGAAAGTAGACCGGCCCCACTGTGTCTGTATCACTGAGCCTGCGGGAGAGCAGACCGGCCCCACTGTGTTTGTATCAGTGAACCTGTGGTCGAGCTGATGGGTTCCACTGTGTCTGTGTCACTGAGACTGGGGTAGAGCAGACTGGAAGCACTGCGTCTGTATCACTGAGACTGCATCAAAGCAGTCCGGCCCCACTGTCTCTGCATCACTGAGCCTGGGTAAGAGCAGACTGGCCCCACTGTGTCTGTATCACTGAGCCTAGGGTAGAGCAGGCTGGCCCCACTGTGTCTGTATCACTGAGCCTGGGGGAGAGCAGGCTGGCCCCACTGCGTCTGTATCACTCAACATGGGGTAGAGCAGGCTGGCCCCACTGTGTCTGTATCACTGAGCCTGGGGTAGAGCAGGCTGGCCTCACTGTGTCTGCATCACTGAGCCTGGGTTATGCAGGCTGGCCCCACTGTGGCTGTATCCCACAGCCTGATGGAGAGAAGACCCGTTCCAATTTGTCCGTATCAGTAAGACTGACGGAGGGAAGACTCGCCTCACATTTTCTGCATCACTGAGCCTGGAGGAGAGGAGACTGGTGCACTGCATCTGTATGACTGAGCCTGAGGGAGAGCAGACTGGCCCCACTTTTTCTGCATCACTGAACATGGGGGAGAGCAGACGGGCTCCACTGTGTCTGTATCACTGAGCCTGGGGTAGAACAGATCAACTCCACTGTGTCTGTATCACTGAGATTGGGGGAGACCAGACCGGCCCCAACGTGTGTGTGTCAGTGAGTCTTGGGTAGAGTAGACGGGCCTCATTGTGTCTGTACCACTGAACCTGGGGGAGAGAAGGCCAGCCCCACTGTTTCTGCATCACTGAGGTTGGGGCACAGCAGACCGGGCTCCCTTTGTTAGTAGGAGGGAGCCTGGGGTAGAGCAGGCTGGCCCCACTGTGTCTGTATCACTGAGCCTGGGGCAGAGCAGTCTGGCCCCACTGTGTCTGCATCACTAAGCCTGGGTAAGAGCAGACCGTCCCCACTGTGTCAGTATCACTGAGCCTGGGGTGGAGCAGGCTGGCCCCACTGTGGCTGTATCCCGCAGCCTGATGGAGAGAAGACCCGTTCCGATGTGTCCGTATCAGTAAGACTGACGGAGAGAAGACTCGCCCCACATTTTCTGTATCACTGAGCCTGGAGGAGAAGAGACTGGTGCACTGCATCTGTATAACTGAGCCTGAGGGAGAGCAGACTGGTCCCACTTTGTCTGCATCATTGAACATGGGGGAGAGCAGACGGGCTCCACTGTGTCTGTATCACTGAGCCTTGGTGAGCGCAGAGCGGCCCTACTGTGTCTGTATCACGGAGCCTGGGGAGAGCAGACCAACTCCACGGTGTCTGGATCACTGAGATTGGGGGAGACCAGACTAGCCCCAACGTGTCTGTTTCAATGAGTCTTGGGTAGAGTAGACCGGCCCCATTGTGTGTGTACCACTGAACCTGGGGGAGAGAAGGCCAGCCCCACTGTTTCTGCATCACTGAGACTGGGGCACAGCAGACCGGGCTCCCTGTGTTAGTAGGAGGGAGCTTGGGGGAGGGCAGACAGGCCCCCTCTGTGTCTGTATCACTGAGCCTGATGGAGAGAAGACCCGCCCCACTCTGTGTCACTGAGCCTGGGGGAAAGCAGATTGACCCTGCTGTGACTGTGTCACTGAGCCTGGGGAAAGCAGATCGGCCGATCTGCGTCTGCATCACTGAGCCTGGGAGGATGGCAGACTGGCCCCACTGTGCCTGTATCACTGGGCCTGACGGAGAGAAGACGTGCCCCACTCTGTGTCACTGACCCTGGGGGGAGAGCGGACCGGCCCATCCGAGCCTGCATTACTGAGCCCAGATGGAGGGCAGACTGGCCCCACTGTGGCTGTATCACTGAGCCTGGGAGAGAGCAGACTGGCCGCACTGTGTCTACATCACTGAGATGGGGTGAGAGCAGAGTCCCCTACGTGTTTGTATCACTGAGCCTGGGAGAGCGCAGAGCGGCCCTACTGTGTCTGTATCACGGAGCCTGGGGAGAGCAGACCAACTCCACGGTGTCTGTATCACGGAGCCTGGGGAGAGCAGACCTACTCCACTGGGTCTGCATTACTGAGATTGGGGGAGACCAGTCTAGCCCCAACGTGACTGTTTCAATGAATCTTGGGTAGAGGAGACCGGCCCCATTGTGTGTGTACCACTGAACCTGGGGGAGAGAAGGCCAGCCCCACTGTTTCTGCATCACTGAGACAGGGGCACAGCAGACCGGGCTCCCTGTGTTAGTAGGAGGGAGCTTGGGGGAGAGCAGACAGGCCCCCTCTGTGTCTGTATCACTGAGCCTCGATAGAGCAGACCATCCCCACTGTGTCGGTATCACTGAGCCTGATGGAGAGAAGACCCGCCCCACTCTGTGTCACTGAGCCTTGGGGAAAGCAGATTGACCCTGCTGTGACTGTGTCACTGAGCCTGGGAAAAGCAGATCGGCCCATCAACGTCTGCATCACTGAGACTGGGAGGATGGCAGACTGGCCCCACTGTGCCTGTATCACTGGGCCTGACGGAGAGAAGACGTGCCCCACTCTGTGTCACTGAGCCTGGGGGGAGAACGGACCGGCCCATCCGAGCCTGCATCACTGAGCCCAGATGGAGGGCAGACTGGCCCCACTGTGGCTGTATCACTGAGCCTGGGAGAGAGCAGACTGGCCGCACTGTGTCAACATCACTGAGATGGGGTGAGAGCAGAGTCCCCTACGTGTTTGTATCACTGAGCCAGGGGAGAGCAGACAGACACCACTGTGGCTGCATGACTGAGATTGGGGGAGAGTAGACCAGCCCCAACGTGTCTGTATCAGTGAGTCTTGGTGAGAGCAGACTGGCCCCATTGTGTCTGTGCCACTGAGCCTGGGGGTGAGTGGACCAGCCCATCAGTATCCGCGTTACTGAGCCGGGGGTGGTGGGCAGACTGGCGCCACTGTGTCTGTGTGTCTGATCTTGGGGAAGAGCAGATCAACTCCACTGGGTCTGTATCACTGAGATTGGGGGAGACCGGAGTGAGCTTGAAGGGGAGCAGACCGACTTCACGGTTTTAGCATCACTGAGCCTTGAGGTGAGCAGATCGGCTCAACTGTGACATTATTACTGAGCCTGTGGGAGAGCAGATTGTTCCCGCTGTGTCTGTATCACTGAGCTGTGGGAGACCTGACCGGCTTTACTATGTCTATGTCACTGTGCCTGGGGAGAGCAGCGTGCCTCCACTCTGTCTGCCTCACTGACCCTGGGGAAGAGCCACTGTGCATTTAACATTGAGCCTGGGGGAGAGCGGACCGGCTCCACTGTGACTGTATCACTGATCGTGGGGTAGAGCAGACTGGCCCCACTGTGTCTGCATCACTGAGCCTGGTGGAGAACAGAATGGCCCCACTGTGTCTGCATCACTGAGCCTGGTGGAGAACAGAATGGCCCCACTGTGTCTGCATCACTGAGCCTGGTGGAGAACAGAATGGCCTCACTATGTCTATATCACCGAGCCTGGGGTAGAGCAAACCAGCTCATCTTTGTCTGCATCAGTGATCCTGTGGCAGAGCCAGAACGGCCCCACAGTGTCTGTATCACTGAGCCAGGGAGAGGGCAGAGAGGCTCCACTGTGTCTGTCGGACTGAGATTTGGGGAGAAAAGACCGGCCGGAACGTGTCTGAATCAGTGAGTCTTGGGTCGAGCAGACTGGCCCCATTGTGTCTGTAGCAGTGAAACTGCAGGAGAGGATCCGGCCCCACTGTGTCTGTATCATTGAGCCTGACGAAAAGAAGACCCGTCCCACTGTGTCGATATCACTGAGTATTTGCCTGCATCACTGACCCTGGGTGGGAGTAGACCGGCCTCACTGTGTCTCGATCTGTGAGCCTGGGGGAGAGCAGACTGTCCGCACTGTGTCTGCATCACTGAGCCTGGGGGAGAGCAGACCGGCCCCACTGTGTCTGTATCACTGGTCCAGAGGTATAGCAGACCTTCCCCGCGGTGACAGTACCATTTAGACAGGGTGAGAGTACACTGGCCCCACTGTGTCTGTATTACTGAGCCTGTGGAAAGATGTGACTGTGCCACTGTGTCTGTATTACTGATCCAGGGGGAGAGAAGACCGGCTCCACTTTGCCAGGGGAGAGCAGACTGGCCCCACTGTATCAATATCACTGAGCCTGGCGGAGATAAGACCGGCCTCACTCGGTCTACATGATGAAGCTTGAGGGAGAACAGACAGGCTTTACTTTGACCGTGTCACTGAGCCTGGGGGAGAGCAGCGGTACTGCACTTTGTCTGCCTCAATGACCCTGGTGGAGAGTAGCCTGGACCCACTGTATCTTTATCACTGAGCCTAGGGGAATGCGGAACGGCCCCATTGTGTCTGCATCACCAATCCTGGGGGAGAGCAGACCGGCCCCGATGTGCCTGCATCATGAAGCCTGCGGTACAAAGAACAAGCAACAAAGAACAGTACAGCACACCAACAGGCCATTCGGCCCTCCAAGCATGTGCCGATCTTGATGCATGCTTAAACTAAAAACTTCTGCACTTCCGGGGACCGTATCCCTCTATTCCCATCCTATTCATGTATTTGGCAAGATGCCTCTTAAACGGCATTATCGTACCTGCTACCCCCACCTCCCCCAGCAGCAAGTTCCAGGCACTCACCATCCTCTTTGTAAAAACTTGCCTCGCACATCCCCTCTAAACTTTGCCCCTCGCACCTTAAACCTATGTCCACGAGTAACTGACTCTTCCACCCTGGGAAAAGCTTCTGACTATCCACTCTGTCCATGCCACGCATAACTTTGTAAACCTCTATCATGTTGCCCCTCCACCTCCGTCGTTCCAGTGAAAACAATCCGAGTTTATCCAGCCTCTCATCGTAGCTAATACCCTCCAGACCAGACAACACCCGAGTAAACCTCTTCTGTACCCTCTCCAAAGCCTCCACGTCCTTCTGATAGTGTGGTGACCAGCATTGCACGCAATATTCTAAGTGTGGCCTCACTAAAGGTCTGTACAGCTGCAGCATGATTTGCCAATTTTTATACTCTATGCCTGGACCGATGAAGGCAAGCATGCTGTATGCCTTCTTGATTACATTATCCACATGTGTTGCCACTTTCAGTGACCTGTGGACATGTACGCCCAGATCTCTCCACCTGTCAATACTCCGAAGGGTCTGCCATTTACTGTATAATTTCCACCTGCATTAGATCTTCCAAAATATATTACCTCACATTTGTCCGGATTAAACTCCATCTGCCATTTCTCCGTCCAAGTCTCCAACCGATCTATATCCTGATGTAACATCTGACAATCCTCATCACTATCCGCAACTCCACCAACCTTTGTGTCGTCTGCAAACGTACCAATCAGACCAGCTGCATTTTCCTCCAAATCATTTATATATACGACAAACAGCAAAGGTCCCAGCACTGATCCCTGCGGAATACCACTAGTCACAGCCCTCCATTCGGAAAAGCACCATTCCACTTCGACCCTCTGTCTTCTATGACTGAGCCAGTTCACCTCTTCTCTTTTGTGACTTTAGCTTTTGTACCAGTCTGCCATGAGGGACCTTGCCAAAGGCTTTACTGAAGTCCATATCGACAACATTCACTCCCCTTCCTTCATCAATCATCTTCGTCACTTTGTCAAAAAACTCAAGCAAGTTAGTATATCTTGGAAGATTTTAGAGCTGTTGGAGGTTACAGAGTTAGAAAGGGGATAGACAATCGAAGACATTTAAAATAAATATGACATTTTTACCATCGAGGCGTTGCTTATCAGAGAACCAATGTAGGCCAGCGATCACCACGCTGATAGGAGAACGGGGCTCAGTATCAGTTCAGACAAAGGCCCCAGATATTTGGATGATTCAAGTTTATGGAAGGAAGAATGTGGGAGGCCAGTCAGGGGTGCATTGGAATATTCAAGTCTGCAGGTAACATAAGCAGGGAAGAAGATTGCAGCAGCAGATGAGTTGAGGAAGGGGCCGAGTTGGGTAACAGACAGAGGTTGAAATAGGTGGTCTTAATGATGGTGCAGTTATGTGCTCCGAACCTCATCTCAAGGTCAAATGTGACATTGATGTTGCGCACAGTCTTGTTCAACCTCAGACAGTTGCCATGGAGGGGGTTGGATTTGATGGCCAGGGGCCGATGTTTGTGCCAAGGGAAGAACACAACTGTCACTCTTCCCAATATATGACTGGAGGAAATGTCTCTCCATTATGGATGTCAGACAAACAGCCTGAGAAATTAGAGGCTGTGGAGGAGTTGAGAGAGATGCATATGAAAATGTAGAACCGGGTGTAGTCGACAGAAATGTGGAAACTGATGCTATACTGTGGATGATGTCGCTGAGGTGCAGCATGCCAATGAGAAATATAAGTGGGTAAAGTATAGATCCATGGGGGACACCAGTGGTAACGGTGTTGGAGCAGGAAGAGAATCCACTGCAGACAATTCTCAGGCTGTGATTGAATCGGTAAGAATGGAACAGGTAAAGAACAGTCACACCCATCTGGATTCTCACATTATTCTTGCCTTGTTCAGTTCATCCTCAATGCAATATTTTGCTGGTATAACTCCCTTTAACGTTGCTTTATCAGAATTTTCCACATTCTTAGTTATTTCCTCAATCACTTATTTAACTCAATTTCTGTAAAATTCAATTCATTAACGGTGATTTGTTCATTTGAATTGCCCTCATTGCAATACCAGATGAGTTTTGTATGCAGAACTCTTTACAATCAGCAAAGGCAATATCAAGCCTGGAATTAATGCCAAGCAGCAGGGTCTACGGCTGGTTCTTGGGTTGGTTTATTGTTAATTTGTTTTTTCTCTCTCATGGAGTGAACTTGCTGGGGATTGTGATCCTGTCCAGAGGGAAGTGCCGTCTCACCAAATATGGCACTCATTATTTGGTGGCCCTGACAGTGGTGCACCTAATGGTTGCGATCATTGAAATCAAATTGAAGTGAATTAACAATACTTACTTACTGATAAATGTCTTTTTCATCACTTCTGTAGGCGCCATGAGACTTGTCTTAAAATTTGCAGCAATAAAAAAAAGAAATGCTGGAAATACTCAACAGGCTTGACAGCATCTGTGGAAATAGAAGCAGAGTTAACCTTTCAAGTCAGTGACCCTTCTTCAGAATTAGCATATATTAGAAATGTGAAAGGTTTTAAGCAAGTAAAGCGGGGGTGGGGCGAAAGATAGCAAAGGCGAAGGTGCAGATAGGACAAGGTCACAGAGAATAACTGACCAGAAGGTCATGGAACAAAGGCAAAAAGTATGTTAACAGTGTTTTGAAAGACAAAGCATTAGTACAGATAGGGTGTTAATGGTATTAAAACTGAACAGCCACAAGCAAATATATTTAAAGCAAAGCAGTAGGTAGGAAAACTGAACAAACTAAGGTAAAATAAAATAAAATAAAGACAAAAAATATTTCAAAAAGAAAGAAGAAAAAAGTAACTAAAAATTCGGGTGGCACAGTGGCGCAGTGGTTAGCACCGCAGCCGCACAGCTCCAGCGACCCGGGTTCAATTCTGGGTTTGTAAGTTCTCCCTGTGTCTGCGTGGGTTTCCTCCGGGTGCTCCGGTTTCCTCCCACATGCCAAAAGACTTGCAGGTTGATAGGTTAATTGGCCTTTATAAAATTGCCCCTAGTATCGGTAGGTGGTAGGGAAATATGGGGACAGGTGGGGATGTGGTAGGAATATGGAATCAGTGTAGGATTAGTGTAAATGGGTGGTTGATGGTCGGCACAGACTCGGTGGGCCGAAGGGCCTGTTTCAGTGCTGTATCTCTAAACTAAACTAAACTAAAGTTAAAATGGGGGCCAGTCATGCCATGAAATTATTGAACTCACTGTTCAGTCCAGCAGGCTGTCGTGTGGCTAATCGGTAAATGAGATGCTATTCCTCAAGCTCGCGTTGATGTTCACTGGAACACGGCAGCAAGCCCAGGACAGAGATGTGAGCATGAGAGCAAAGGGATGTGGTGCAATGGCAAGCAACTGGAAACCCAGGGTCATGCTTTCAGACTGAGCGGAGGTGTTCCACAAAGCGGTCACCCAGTCTGCGTTTGGTTTCCTTAATTTAGAGGAGACCATATTGTGAGCAGCGAATACAGTAAACTACGTTGAAAGAAGTACAAGTAAATCGCTGCTTTTCCTGAAAGGAATGTTTGCGGCCTGGGATAGTGAGGAGAGAGGAGGAAAATGGACAGTTATTATACCTCCTGTGATTGCACAGGAAATTGCCGTGGTAATGGGAGGAGGTGGTGTGGGTAATGGAGGAGTGGACCAGGCTGTCGCAGAGAGAGCGAACCCTTTCAGAATGCTGATAGGGGAAGGGAGGGGAAGTTGCGTTTGGCAGTGGCATCACATCGGAGGTGGCAGAAATGGAAGAGGATGATCCTTTGGATATGGAGGCTGATGGGTGGAAAGTGAGGACAAGGGGAACCGTGTCGCAGTTCCAAAAGGGAGGGGAAAGGGCGAAGGTAGGCTACGGGATATGGGCCAGACACGGTTGAGGACCTTGTCAACCACAGTGGGAGAGGGGGAGAATCCTCGGTTGAGGAAAAAGGAAGACGTATCAGAAGCGCTGTCATGGAAGGTAACATCATCGCAGCAGATGCGCCGGAGATGGAGAAACTGGGAGAATGAAATAGTGTCTTTATAGGAGGCAGAGTGTGAAGAAGTGTAGTCGGGGTAGCTGTGGGGGTCGCTGGGCTTCTACCATATATTAATAGACAGCCTATCTCCAGAGATGGAGATAGAGAAGACGAGGAAGGGAAGTGTCAGAGATGGACCATGTAAACCTGAGAGAAGCAAAGTTGATAAAGTTATCCAGTTCGGGGCGAGAGCAGGAAACGGCATCAAAGTACCGGAAAAAGACTTGAGAGAGGGAGCCTGAGTTGGACTGGAGCAATCAATGTTCGAAACATCCCACAAAAAGGCAGGCATAACTAGGATCCATGCGGGTACCCACAGCAACACCTTTTACTTGAAAGAAGTGAGTGGAGTTGAAGGAGAAGTTGTTCAATGTGAGAACAAGTTCAGCCAGATGGAAGAAGGTGGCGGTGGATGGGGACTGGTTGGGCCCCTGTTCAAGGAAGAAACGGAGAGTCATCAAATCGCCCTTCTGGGGTGAAATGTAGAGAGATTGAACGTCCAAAGTGAAGAGGAGGCGGTTGGGTTCAGGAAACTGGAAATTGTGAAAATGACATAGGACATCAGAAGAGTCACAGATGTAGGTCGGAAGATACTGGACCAGCCGAGAATGGATAGAGGCAAGATAGGAAGAAACGAGTTCAGTGGGGCAGGAGCAACCTGACACAATGGGTATGCTGGAACATTCCTGCTTGTGGGTCTTGGGAAGGAGGTAGAAGTGGGTTGTCCAGGATTGCGGGATGATGAGGTTGGAAGATGTCAGTGATTGTTTTGTGGACAGTTGCTTGATGTTCGGTGATGGGGTCATGTTCCAGAGGGAGGTTGGAAGGAGTGTCTGAAAGTTGGCGCTGAGCCTCTACAAGGCAGAGGTCGGTACGCCATATAACAACAGCACCAACCTTGTCTTCAGGTTTGATGACAATGTCGAGGTTAGACCTGAGAGAACGGAGTGCCTCAAGTTCAGAGGAGGACAGGTTAGAGTGATTCCGGGGGGGCAGTGAAATTGCGATGACCAATGTCTCGCCAACAGTTTTCAATGAAAAAATCAAGAGTGGGTAAGAGACCAGGGGGAGGGGTCCAAGTAGAAGGAGAATGCTGGAGGTGTGTGAATGGGTCTGCTGATCGATGGGGGTGGGATTCCTGCTCAAAGATGTGAGCTCCGAGATGCAGACGATGGAAGAAGAGCTCAACGTTATGTCCTTTGCTGAGAACAGAACGTTCGGCGTCAGAGAGGGAGAGATCAGAGGCATATTTATGGGTGGCGAACGGGTGGTTTGATAGAATTTTAACCCATTTACAGCCGAACGTTTTCATCCCGTTGTTCATTGCTCTCACTGTCCAACATACTATAGCGTCCAATATATTCCAGCAGGGCACTGCTACGCAGCATGGATGATCAAAATGATACAGACAGCAAGAACTGGAAGAGATCAATGATCTTGTTCTTTACTATGTCTGGCAATTCCATTATTCACTGGCTAACATGTGTTGTGCATTGCCTGAGGTGGTGGGGGTGGGAGGGGTCACAATTATACAAACAATACTACAGTAAGCCAACATACAAAACCAAGCAAACAGGATGCATGCTGCAGCTTGTCAGCTGTTGTAACAACACATGTATCTGTGGACTGACAGCAAGAATGTTCAGGGAAGAGTTGAAGAAAGGAATGACACATAGGGTTACACTGAATCGGAGATTGTGAAAAAGCAAAAATTTGATCAGAAAGTTGCACCAGGCTGTGTAAAATGCATTCCAGACTATAAAAGTTCATTACCATATATATTCCATAACACCACGCTGGCAGGTGATGGGAGGAAACAGGCTGACTCTCTTGAGAGTGAGAGATGGCCAATAAACCAGCTCAGAAGCAGAGTGCAGCTGCATTGGGTCTGCCCCCGCACTTAAAATAAAATAGAAAGAAAGAACGCAGGTAAGGCAAATACAACAAAAATGACGAATTCAGAAAAAAAGGAATAAAAAGAATGGAAAATCTTCTGGTCACTTTAGAGCAGGCAATAATAATCTCGATCCAACCAGATCTTGTAAATGTCAAGTGCACAAATATAATGTACACTGGACCACATCGGTTAAATATGAAACCATGAACAATAATGCATACTGGATCATATCTGTTATATGTGAATCATAGAATCATATAAAGTTCAAGGACAGAAAGAGGCCACTTGGTACATCACGTCTGTGTTGGGGAAAAAGATCCATCTATTCTAATCCCACCTTTTAGTACGCGGTCCGTAGCCCTGCAGATTACGGCACTTGAGATGAATATCCAGACTCCTTTTGAATACGTTGAGTGTATCTGCCTCAACTATCCTTTCAGGCAATGAGATCCGGACAACCACCACCCTCTGGGTGAAAAAGGGTTTCCCTCATCTCCCCTCTGATTTTTGTACCAATCACGTTACATCTATGCCAGCTAGTCACTGACCTCATGTTAATAAACCCTTCCCCTCCAATCTATCCAGGCCCACACCATTTTGGAACTTGCATCAGATCTCCCCTCAGACTGCTCTGCTTCAAGGAGAACAACTCCAGCCCATCCAATATTTCCTCATCGCTGCATTTTTCAAGTCCTGGCAACATCCTCGCAAACCTCCTCTGTTCTCTCTCCAGTGCAATTACTACCTTCCTGTAATGAGGAGACCAGAACTGCACACTGTACTAAAGGCGTGGCCTAACCAATGAGTCAGATACTTCCAGAAAAAACTCGCGGCTCTTGTATTCTATACCTCGTCTAACAAAGAAAAGGATTACATATGCCTTCGTAACCAGCTTATCGACCTGTTCTGCGACCTTCAGGGGTCTGTGGACATGCACCCCAAGGTCCCTCACTTCCTCCACACTTGTCAGTATTTTGCCATTCATTCTGTATTCCTTTGCCTTGTTTGACCTCCCCAAATCCATCACCTCACACTTCTCCAAGTTGTATTTTTCTGCCCATCTGACCAGACCATCAATATCTTCCTGTAGCCTGCAGCTGCCCTTCTCGCTATCTACCACAAGGCCAGCCATTGTGTCGTCGGCAAACGTTTTGATCATGCCCCCTACATTTACGTCCAAATCGTTAATATATACCACAAAAGCAGGGGACCCAGAACTTAGCCCTGCAGAACGGCACTGGAACTGGAAACAGCCCTCCAGTCATTAAAACAACCGTCAACAATTATCCTTTGTTTCCTGCCACTGAGCCACATTTGTATCCACATTGCTGCATTTCCCTGCATCCCATGGGATTTTACTTTTTTAATCTGTCTGCCATGTGGGACCTTGTCTAAAGCCTTGCCGAAAATCCGTGTAGACCACATGAACTGCACTAACCTCATCTACTTTTCTTGTTACATCTTCAAAAATTTCGATCAATTTGCAGAAACAAGATCTTCCCTTAACAAATCCATGCTGACTATCCTTGATTAACCTATGCCTTTCTAATGACAGTTTATCCTGTCTCTCACAATAGATACCAGTAATTTGCCCACTATTGAGATTAGACTTACTGGCCTGTAATTATTCGGTGTAGCCTTCGCTCCATTTTCAAACAGAGGTACAACATTAGCAATTCTTCAATCCTCCGGCACCACAACTGTATCCAGTGAGGACTGGGGAATGATAGTCAGACCATCACTATTTTCTATCTTGCTTCTTTTAACAGCCCGGGGTACATTTCATCCGGCCCTGATGATTCATCAACTTTCAAGGATACTAATTCCATTAATACTTCCTCTCTCCCTATGTTTATCACATCCAATAATTCACACTCCTCCTCCTTAACTACAATACCTGCATCGTCCCCCTCTTTTGTGAAGGGAGACGCAATGTATATATTAAGAACCATACCACTATCTTCTGCTCCTGCTCAAAGGTTATCTTTTTGGTCTTTTGTGGGCCCTATTCTCTCCTTCCTTATCTTCTTCCTCTTAATGTATCGGTAAAACATATTTGGGTTGATCTTAATCTGCTTGCCAATATTCTTTCATGCCCATTCTTTGCTTTCCTTATTTCCATTTTGATTTAATTCCTACACTTTCTATACTCCCCTCGCCTTTCTGTAGTTTTGAGTTCTCAGCGTCGGACATAAGCTTTTCTTTTCCACCTTAGCTCTGGGCTCCTTGACATCCATGGGGGGGGGGGCGGGAAGGTTTGGCCGTCTCACCCTTTTTATTTGTGGGTACATGTTTACGCTGAACCCCTTGAATCTCCCCTTTGAATGCTTCCCACTGTTCTGACACTGATTTACCTTCACGTCGCTGTTTCCAGTCCACGTTCGCTAAATCACTTCTCAGTTTAGTAAATTGGCCTTGCCCCAATTGAGAACTCTAACTCCTGTTCTATCTCCGTCCTTTTCCACAGTTAGGTTAAAAGTGACTGAATTGTGATCACTACCACCAAAATGCTCTCCCACTGCCACCCTTTCCACCTGCCCATCTTCATTTCCTAACACTCAGTCTAAAACTGCTCTCTCTCTTTATGGACTTGCTGCAAACTGGGCAAAAAGTTTCTTCTGAATGCACCTCAATAATTCTGCTCACTCAATTCCTTTCACACTAAATCTATCCCAGTTAATATTGGTGCTGTTAATGTCCCCTACTATTAATGCCCTATTGCTCTTGCACTTCTCAGAGATTTCCGACAAAGCTGCTCTTCTACCTCCATCTGACTGTTTGGGTTGACTATATTACACTTCCAGCAGTGGGATTGCCCCTTTTTTGTTCCTTAGCTAAATCCATATGGCGTGATTTGATGAACTTTCCAAAATATTATCCCTCTTCGCAGCTGCAATAGTTTTCATGACCAAAATTGCCACTCTCCCTCCTTTCTTATCCTCCTCCCTGCGCATCTGAAATCCCTGCAACCAGGAACGTTGAGCTGCCATTCCTGTCCCTCCTTAATCCATGTTTCTATAATAGCTATGATATCATACTGCCACGTGTCTATCTGTGCCCTCAGCTCATCTGCTTTATTTTCTATACTACTTGTATTGAAATAGATACCCTTGAGCACTGCCAAAGTCTTTTATTATTGTCGAACTGTCGCTGGCTCTGTCTTCCAGACTCATCCAGTAATTTGCTGCCTTCCATTTTCATTTCTGAATTTTCTGCCTTCAATTTTCATTTCTGTCTGCATTTAATAATAATGCACAAAGGACCACGAGTGGTAAATGTGAACCATTTAACAATAATGCACATTGGACCACACATGGTAAATGTGATGAATATATTAGTATACAGACAGCACGGCATCTAGTAAATGTGAAACATATAATAATATTGCACACTGGACCTCAGCTAATTGTTACAAAACATTTAATAATAATGCAGTCTGGGACATACCTGGTAAATGTGAAACATTGAATAATTTGCACACGGGACCACATGTGATTAATATGATGAATATATTAGTAATGCAGACTGGACCACCTCTCGTAAATCTGTTAACTTTAGTGATATGCAGACTGCAACACTTCTAATGAATGTGAACCATTTAATAATAAGGCACACTGGAACACATTTAGTGATTATGAAAAAATATTATAATAATGCACTCTGTGCAATATCTGGTAAATGTGAATCATTTAATAATAATTCAAATGGAACAAAATTTGATAAATGTAAATAATGCACACTGGTAAATAATCCATACGTGGTAAATATCTACTGTTCAAAAATAATGGAAATTGGAACACACGTGGAAAATCTGAATTGTTCAGTAATTTTTAATTATTTCATGGGGTGTGGGCATCGCTGGCAAGGACAGCATTTCTGCCCATCCTTAATAGCTCTTGACAACTGGGTGGCTGGATGGGCCTCTTCAGAGGGTAGTTAAGAGCCAAACACATTGCTGTGGGTCTGGACTCACAGTAGGACAGACCAGTTAAGGACTGCAGAATTTCTTCCCCAAAGGACATTAGTGCACAAGATGTCTGATTAGATCATCAAATAAAGTTTCATGGCTGCAGCATTGAAGCTAGCTTTCAGTTCTGGATTCTTATGAATTAACTGAAACTAAAAATCCACCAACTGCTATGGTGGCATTTGAAACCATAGGCGCAGAGAATCCAACTGCGTCTCGAGATAAATAACTTAGTGACATCAGCACTACACCACCACCTTGCATTGCACACAGACCTAACTGTGGAAGATGCGAAGAGTTTAATGATAATGCATATTGCGTCATGTGTGGTAAGTGTTTAATCCTCAATAAAACTGCAAACTGGACCGCATTTTGTAAATGTGAAGCATGGAATAATAATGCACACTTGACAACATCAGGTGAATGTGAAGCTTTTGATAATATTGCACAGTGTACCAAATCAGGTGAATGTGAAGCATTTGATAATATTGCACACTGAATCAATTCTGGTGAAGTAAATAATTTATAATACTGTTCACTGGACCACATCTCATAAACGTGAATCATTTAATAATATTCATCACTCGACCACATCTGCTAAAAATGAAGCATTTAATAATGGTGTACACTGACCACATCTGGTAAATGCGCGTCAATAAAAAATAGTGCTCACTGTACCACATCTAGTAAGTGTGAGGCATTTAATGCCAAAGCAAACGTGACTACATTTGGTAAATGTGAAGCATTTAATAATAATGCACACTGGACACATCTGGGAAATATGATTTATTTAATTAGAATACGCACTGGCCACATCTGGTAAAAATGGAAACATGTAATGATAATCTGCACGTTGCCAAATCTGGTAAATGTGAAGCATTTAAAAATTATGCACATTGCATCACATCTGCTAAACGTAACACATTGTATAATTGAATAATAATGCACATTTTACAACATCCGGTAAATGTGAAGCATTTAATCATAATGCAGATTGACCACATCGGGTAAATGTGAATCATTTAATATTAATGCACAGTGGACCACATCTGGTAAGTGTGAGGCATTAAATAATGCAGATTTGACGTAATCTGGTGAATGTGAAGCGATCAGTAATAATGCAAATTTGACCACATCTTGTAAATTTGAAGCATTTAAAGTAATGGTCAGAAGATTACTTCTGATAAATGTGAAAGATTTAATATCAATGCACACTGGACCACATCAGGTACCTGTGAAACATTAAATACTATTGCACACAGTACCAAATCTGGTTAAGTAAATGATTTAATAATAATGTACACTGTGCGACATCTGGTAAATGTCCAATGTTTAATAATGCACACTGGACGATATCTTGGAAATATGAAGCATTTAATAATAAAGCACAATAGACCATACGTGGTAAATATGAACTGTTTTACAATAGTGCACATTGTGTTCAATAAGAATGCCAACTGGAGCATACCTGGAAAATATGAATTGTTAAGACTTTTTTAATTCTTTCATGGAATGTGGGCATCACTGTCGGGGCCAGCATTTGTCGCCTATGCCTAATTTACCTTGACAACTGACTGACTTACTAGGCCATTTCAGAGGACAATTAACAGTCAACCACATTGCAGTGGGTCTGGAGTGACATGTATGCCGGAACAAGTAAGGATAGTTTCACAGCACTATTGTGAGGCGAGCTTTCAATTCCAAATTTTTGGTAGTTAATTGAATCTAAGTTTCACCAGCAACTATGATGGCATTTGATTCGGTGATCCCAGGGTATTAGCCTGGGTTCTGGATAATTAACTCATTTACATTACCACAAAGCCAACATTTCCCATTTCACACAGAGCTGTATACGGCAAATGTGAAGATTTTCATGATCATGCATATTGGATCATACTTGGTACTTGCTTAGTCAGTATAATAATGCGTTCAAATCCTCTGAAGAAGGAATTTTCCTCCACACAAGATCAGGGGGCAGGTTGTTCAACCTTGCCCGTCTAAGAGCGAAGTCCAAAGTACGGAAAGTCCTCATCAGAGAACTCCTCTTTGCTGACGATGCTGCTTTAACATCTCACACTGAAGAATGCCTGCAGAGTCTCATCGACAGGTTTGCGTCTGCCTGCAATGAATTTGGCCTAACCATCAGCCTCAAGAAAACGAACATCATGGGGCAGGATGTCAGAAATGCTCCATCCATCAATATTGGCGACCACGCTCTGGAAGTGGTTCAAGAGTTCACCTACCTAGGCTCAACTATCACCAGTAACCTGTCTCTAGATGCAGAAATCAACAAGCGCATGGGTAAGGCTTCCACTGCTATGTTCAGACTGGCCAAGAGAGTGTGGGAAAATGGCGCACTGACACGGAACACAAAAGTCCGAGTGTATCAGGCCTGTGTCCTCAGTACCTTGCTCTACGGCAGCGAGGCCTGGACATCGTATGCCAGCCAAGAGCGACGTCTCAATTCATTCCATCTTCGCTGCCTTCGGAGAATACTTGGCATCAGGTGGCAGGACTATATCTCCAACACAGAAGTCCTTGAAGCGGCCAACATCCCCAGCTTATACACACTACGGAGTCAGCGGCGCTTGAGATGGCTTGGCCATGTGAGCCGCATGGAAGATGGCAGGATCCCCAAAGACACATTGTACAGCGAGCTCGCCACTGGTATCAGACCCACCGGCCGTCCATGTCTCCGTTATAAAGACGTCTGCAAACGCGACATGAAATCGTGTGACATTGATCACAAGTCGTGGGAGTCAGTTGCCAGCATTCGCCAGAGCTGGCGGGCAGCCATAAAGACAGGGCTAAATTGTGGCGAGTCGAAGAGACTTAGTAGTTGGCAGGAAAAATGACAGAGGCGCAAGGGGAGAGCCAACTGTGCAACAGCCCCAACAAACAAATTTCTCTGCAGCACCTGTGGAAGAGCCTGTCACTCCAGAATTGGCCTTTATAGCCACTCCAGGCGCTGCTTCACAAACCACTGACCACCTCCAGGCGCGTATCCATTGTCTCTCGAGATAAGGAGGCCCAAAAGAAAAGAATAATAATGCACTCTTGTCCTCATAAGATAAACATGAATACTTAATAGTAATGCAAACCGGACGTCATCTGGTAAATGTGAACCATTTAATAATAATGCAGACTGAAGCACATCTAGTAATAGTGAAGAATTTCATAAAGATTGGACCACATCAAGTAAATGGGAAGCATTTATTGATAATGCACACTGAAGCACATCTAGTATTTGTGAACGATTTGCTAATAAGGCAAACCGGACCTAATCTGGTAAACGTGAAGCATTTAACAACAATGCAAACTGGATCACATCTGTACCTGTGAATCATTTAATAATAAACGCTTGGTAGCACAGAAATAGAGCATTGCTGAAAATGCAGACATTTTGTCAACGATTTTCTTCTTGCACTCTTCAGGACAAATTGCGAGAATACCAATGTAAGGGAAACCACCAAATTAATACAGTATGGGAAGAGACTGTTGATTGGTTGGCTAGTAGACTCTGATTGATAGAGGTGCTGTCATGGAGAATGCACCAGTTTATGATGATTGACAGTTAACTGCCAAGCTTTCTTTGAAATTTAAATCAGCCAGCTTGACTATGATTGGTCAAGGCGTAGCCCTGAGGAATGAACCAGCGAATGGCTGTCACTTATTTTGAAACAGGCACAATATGTGCACATGTTCCTTCAGTCTGCATAGTACAAGGATCTGTGATTTATTATGTGCAGCTTCCAGTACGCTTAAATATGCCACGCTGCGGCCTGGCTGACAATCTTAAATTAGTTGTCAGCATAATTCCTAGCACACTGAGAATAATTCAACAAGTGCTACCCAATCATGGAATCACATCTGATGTCGGACATCGTGTTTTGAGTTCTGCAAGCACGAGTTGTTTGGATATGTCCTGTACCTTACCCATTGCGAACAGCAGAAGGGACATGTTGTGTAATACGATCTGCCATTCCTTGGGATGTACGGCCTATGTATTGAGCATCACACTGGCATTGAAATTCATATATCACATTACTCATTGTGTGATTGGCAGAATGTCTTTTTTGGCTTCACAGCAGCATCCTGTTAGTTGTGAATATCACACGAGTTGCTGATGCATAGTAGCAGCGTGAAACAGCTAGCTTCACCTCTTGCTCAAATTGTTGGGATACATTACCATTCCAGGCGAATCCGAGGTAGGCTGTGCACATTTTGGGAAAGAAAATGAGGGCCTTAGGCCCGTTTTTAAGTTTATGCGTTATACAGCAACAAATGATTTGATCAGGGTAGCCATTGTCACGCAGGATGCCTTTGATTCAACCTTTTTCAGCATCAAGCTTGCATGGTGAGCAAAAGGCTTGGGCTTTATTTACAAGGTTGGCGATAAGATCAATCTTATGGCACATGGAACTGTAAGAATCAAGACACGTGCATTTACCAGTGAAGTTAGGCTTTCTCAGTTGCATGTGTGAAAGGTGGTGGGACTTGTAAAGTGTGTGTGTGTTTGATGTGATGTGTGTGTGTGTCTATATGTGCCCAGATTCACTATTGCGTAATGTAACCCCAGGGGCCCCTGACGATATTCAAAGAATGAGAGTTACACAGAACTTCATTTCCTTCTCCATTTATTTGAACACAACCCTTCCCTCTGTCTCTCGATTGTCTCTGTCTCTCCACTATCTCTGTGTCTCTCACTGTCTTTCCTGATCACTGTCTATATCTCTCCCTCTCTCCGTCTGTCTCTGACTCTCCCTCTCTCTCTGTCGCTTCTTCTCCCTCTGCCATTGTCTCCCCCTCTCCCTGTCTGTCTCTATCTCTGTCTGTCTCGACCTCTCCCTCTTTCCATGTCTCTTCTTCTCTCCCTGTCTCTGCCTCTTTACATGACTGCTTGTATCTCTCTCACACCATCTCACCCACTCCCAGTCTTGTCATCTCTCTATCCCTCTCTGTCTCTCCCAGGACATACCAGCCATTTATTCGTTAATTTTGAACCTTTAACTCTTGCCCTTGCTGGAAATGTCACTACATTTTGAAAGTATCAAACACTGATCCAACACTCGCCCCGAAAATCGCTTACACTAAGCCCCCAACGCAGTTCTGAGCAAACAATGAGGTTCTGTCAAGTTCCCCTCGCACTCTGTCTCCCCTTCGCTCTGCCTCTAAAGTGTGTCAGTTGTTAATTATATTTTTCAACAACATTAGATTTAATGTAAATGTAAACATGTGGTGCAGCATCAATTGCCGTTTGTGGAAGAGAGATTCGAACTGATACTACACCTGGTGTGTCGAAGTGTTTCTCCATTTTACTCCTGAAAAGCATTTAGAATATGTTTCGATTTTTAGACGATGCCTCCATTTCCAAGACTCCACATTCTATGGGAATGGTTTCTCTCCGTTTACCCTATCAATTTCCATTATTAACTTGAAAACGTTGATTAAATCACTCCTTAACCTCCCAAATTCCAGGGATACACAGTAAACCTCCATCTACACAGTCCCGTTAAATGCTCCCAAGCCAAGCACAGTGCCGTGTCAGCTACAGAGTAAATTCCCAGCTGCACTGTCTAATCTCACACTCCCAGGGCAGAGGCAGCATGGGGTTAGATATAGAGTAGAGACAGGCCCTATTGTATTATAAACAGAGAAATGGTCTTGTGCAGTGTAAACTGAGACAGGGTGAAACGCAGCATTAGCAAATACCTGGCGCAGTGGAACAAACCAAGATGTAGTCTAGTACAATACCAACGGAGGCAGGGTCCAGTGTTTAAGAACAGAGGCAGGATATAGTGCAGTAATAACTGAAGCACGGTGTTGATCTAAAACAGATGAAGACAATCGTGGGGCTAATTGATTGTTGGATGAAGGGATGGAGTGTAATGTATCCAGCTAACTGATAACGCAAATTCGAGTGGGACAGTAAGCCGTGAGGAGGGCACAGATAGGATATGGGCAGGTTCACTGAGTGGGCAAGAAAGTTGCTGATGGAATATACTGTGGAGAAAAGTCTGTGTGTTCACTATGGCGGGAATAATAGAAATACAACTTTTTTCTCATATCATGGAATCGTTTCAGCTAAGAAGGATGACTCCTCAATGAAAACTCCTTAACCTCTTCTCTGAGGAAAACAAACCCAGCATCTCTATCTAAAGACTTAACTGAAATCCTCGATTTATGAAAACATTCTTGTCAATCTTTTCTTCACACTCTCTGCAGCCTTCACATTCTTCCCAATTTGTGGTGCCTAGAATTGGACACAGTACTCCAGTTGAGGCCGACCTAATGTTTTACAGCGGCTCATCACAATCTGCTTGCTTTTGTACTCCACGCCTCCCTCAATTTATAAACCTAGGATCCGTATGACATTTGAACCACTTTCTCCAACCTTCCTTGCCACCTTCGATGATGTTTGCACTTTTGTCCCCCAGATCTCTTTGCTCCGTCACCTCCTTCATAATTGTATCCTCTAGTTTATAATGCCTCTCCTCATTCTATTAACCTGAGGAGCTGCAAGATGTCGGCATAGTTCTTCGTGAATATTTTAAATCAGTCTTCACAAAAGAGGCCACAATGTTGTTATTGTAGTCAAGGAGGAGATGTTTGAAATTTTGGAAGGGATAGACAGTGAGATAGGGAATATTAAACGGTTTTGCATATTTGAAAGCTGATAATTGAACTGCATCAGACTGTTAGCAGGTGCAAGGGAGGGAATAGCGAAGGCTCTGACCATCATTTTCCAATCCTCTCCACTTGCGGGCATGATGCCAGAGGCCTGGAAGACTGCAAATTGATTTTAAAATTGAGCAAGGGATAGACTGAGTAATTACAGGCCACCCAGCCTAAACTCAGTGGAGGGTAAAGCATTGGGAAACATTCTGGTGAACAATATGAATCGTCATTTAGAAAGGTGCAGATTAATCAAGCACAGTCAGCGTGTATTTGTTAAGTGAAGATCGTGTCAGACTAACTTAATTGATTCTTTCGTGGGGTAACAAGTAGGCTCGATGAGGGTAGCTGCTCATCACCACCTTCCAAGGGAAATTAGGCAATAAATTCCGTTGTTGCCAGTTTTCCCCATATCCCGTGACTGAATTTAATACAGAGTCAGCTCTTGTGCACATATAGTACACCTGGGTACAAAAAATAATTCACTCCTGTCTACTGCTGTATGCCTCAACGTCTCCATGTCTCTGTACCATCACTTTTTAAGCATTAACCTTACATTAGTGTGGAGTCAGTCTCGGAAATAAATTTCCCCGTCCTGTGGTAACACAACAGGGCCATCGTGAACAAACCTAAAATCGCTGTTGGATGTTAGTAAACTAATGTTAAATGAATGAATGGCTAATTTTGTGACTGTGTTTTGTGACTGAAGTTCTGAGTGAGGATTCAGACAGGCATTCAGAGACAGAAGATGATAGATAAAGTGACAGAGTGGGCGAAGGACCGAGAGAGGCAGTGAGAGTTAGTGAGGGTTCAGAACAAATATGCACAGGACAAATAGATGAGGCCCGAGAACTCATCTTCAGGAGTCCCAGTCTGCCAACTTAAAACTTAAAAATGTCCTGTTCATCTCTGCTCTTTGATTCCCGTCCGTTAACAAGTTCTCCATCCATGCGAATATAATTCCCCTAACTCCATGTGTACTTATTTTTCATTTTAATCTTTTGTGTCGCGCCTTTTCGAAAACCAAGTTTGAAACACCGACTGGATGATCTTCAACTAGTCTACCAGTTACATCCTCAAAATACACAATTTACTTTTCATGAAACCATGTTATTAGTTTGATTCTATTATAGCACATTTCTCAAGACTGCACACGTACAGAGGGGCCCGGAGGCTCACCTGCAGTCATATTTGAACTCTGCAGGACATTTCAAGAGAGTAATTCGCAAAATATATGTGATCTTGGACTTCATCAGAGAGACAAGGAGAGAGAGCGAGGGCGAGATGGGCAGAAAGAGGGAGAGAGAGACGTGTAGAAAGAGGAAGGGGGAGACGGGGAAAGACAGACAGAATGTTAGAGAAACTTTACAATTAACCATGTTAAAAATATTAATTAAATATTTATAGAGCCTGCGCACTGAAAATATTGTCTGCAGACAACAACTAAAGTCGCACACCATCCTAACTTGGAACTATGTCTCCGTCCCTCCATTGTCGCTGGGTCAACGTCCTCGAACTCTCTTCATAACAGCACAGTGGGTGCACCTACCCCACATGGACTGCACTTGTACAAACAGTGGCTCACCCCAACCTTTCAAAGGGAAATTAGGGATGGGCAATCAATGCTGCCATTGCCAGGGACACGCACATCCCACGAATGACTAAAATAATGGCACCAACCCGCTGAAGGAACCATTAGCCTCGCCGACCAAAAACCTGGACAGAGAGGTTGGATTGAGGGAGCGTCTTCAAAGAGGAAAGAGAGGTAGTGAGATGGAGAGATTGAGGACCGGAATTAGCTACAGAGTAAATCTCTGTCTTCTCTGTTCTATCAAACACTCCCATGGCATGTATAGTGTGGGTTAGATATAGAGTAAAGCAGCTTCTAGATCTGCCTCGCTTTCTCTTCCTCCATCTAAATCTAAGATTGACCTTATTGAATGCATGAGTGTTTGCTGAGAATGTTGACCCAGTGAAATTTTGCCCGCGTGGGATGACAGTTGTTTGAACAGACATTATAACAACTTATTGCAACATGAAAGTACTGTGCATACTGAGTGTAACAACATTTGCTGCCTCGCATCACATAATGTGCTTTGCTGGATGTAGAATCAGGGATTGAGATTTTCAAAACACTGAGGTATAGTCGAACTTCTCTCGACGCTAATATCAGTGGTTGTAATAAGCCTGGGAGGAAAGAAAACCGAGAGACCATCAACCAGTAATTAATGTCAGATTTGATCAATTGTTATGAATTAATCAATGAAAGTGTTTAAAGCATGGAGAATATGCCATTAAATAGCGGGATATGGGTTTCTGACCAGCCTGCATAAGAAGTGCACCCACTGCATCTGTGGTCTCTCCAAAAGCAGCCAACATAAAATGACTAACAGACGTAAGTGGAGTTTTACTGATGTTCCAAGAGATGAGAGAGAAACAGGCATTGACACACACAAACACGCACAGGCATACACACAACGCACACACACACACACACAGACACACAGACAGACAGACACACACACACACACGGACCAAGGGACAGAGAGTGACAGAAGAATGTTTCAATTTCCGAAATGCATTCAATAAGGTCAATCTTAGATTTAAAATGGAACAACTGATTTAGCATCAATAGGCATTTGCAGAAGACATTTGCAACACTCGCCCCTAAAACATTCACAATAAACCTGAACACATGACTGGGCAGAGAATGGGGATTGTTACTGATTGTTGCAACTTGTGTCATCCTCCCTCTGTCTCTCCATTTGTCATGTATGTACATATCCAGCTCCCACTGTCTCTCTCTACATCTTTCAATCTTTCTTTTGCTCTCCACGTTTCAATATCTACATCTCTCTCTGTCCTTCCTTTTGTCTCTCACTCCATCTCTCTCTCCCTCACACCATCTCTCCCTCTGTCTCTCTCTGTCAGCATGAGTGAGTAGAACTTCATGTATCCCAGGCATTTAGTTTAGAGATAAAACACTGAAACTTGCCCATCGGCCCACCGAGTCTGTGCCGACCATCAACCACCCATTTATATTAATCCTACACTAATCCCATATTCCTGCCACATCCCCACCTGTACCTATATTTCCCTACCACCTACCTATACTAGGGGCAATTCATAATGGCCAATTTACCTACCAACCAGCAAGTCTTTTGGCTTGTGGGAGGAAACAGGAAGACCCGGAGAAAACCCACGCAGACACAGGGATAACTTGCAAACTCCACACAGATAGTACCGAGAATTGAACCCGGGCCGCTGGAGCTGTGAGGCTGCGGTGATAACCATTGCCGCCGCATCTTCCATAAGAACATTGTTCGACTATTCCACTTTTTATTTCACGGCACTATTACTCAGACGACCTTTCAATTGCAGATTTTTATTAATTAATTGAATTTGAATTCCACCAGCGGCCATGCAGTGAGGTGTGCCTGTATTCCCAAGTAATTAACATGGGCATCTGGATTAGCAGCTCAGTGATATTATCAGTACACCACTTTCTCTCTCTGTCATCAATCCAACAGAAGCCCCTTTGATTGAGAGCTGCTTCAATTAATGGTCAGCTGTGCTCTTCAGCACCGTCATTTTTGAGAAACCATTCTTGTGCCTTCCAAAAAGATAACCGCTCTCAGTAGGTCCAATGTTTCATAAAATATTACAAAATCAAGTTTACAATAATATTCGGGCTCTGGACTGTGAATAGAAAATTTATAACCCTGTATTAGGCTTAGATTTGTGGAATCTGGAGCGGATCTTCGTGCTAAAACACGAAATATTCACTTTTTCTATGATTTAACTAACTTAACAATTAGATTAAGTGGGTATTTCAGGATCTTTTTCAGCTCTTCTCGGAATTTAGTCTGGGTCACAGCGTAAATACACATGTTGGTGCAGGAACTGAGAAGCTGCAGCATTCCTGCTGTGTCTTCTGTGATATAAAGAGGGTCATTGGCGGTGGAAGGATATTGTTTTGTAATTCGCTGATAGATGTAAAATACAACCTGCGTCACCCACAACAGTATAACACTGCCAGATATACTAAACAGTAAAATGATGGATTTCTTTCGATTCTCCATCTCTGAGTCATTGTGATTCTGTCCATTGCTGAGGCCCCGGAGTTCCCTGCGGCCTCTACTGGCCACTAAAATACGTCTCACAATCAGAGCATTGAGTAGCAAAATCAGACAAAACGGGACACAAGGAGTTAAAACGCGATGAAACAACTCAAACGCGCTCCATGCGGGGGAAGTATTGAATATTTCCTGGGTGATACAGTACCAGGGAACATTATCAATTATCTATAAAGGTTCGATTTTAAAGTACCAGGGAAGACTTTCCAAAGAGCACAGCGCACTTACTGTTCCGATAACCACAGCTGCTGTTTTCTCAGTGCAATATTTCGTCTTTAGTTTCTCACAACAAATGGTCACAAATCGATCAAATGTGAAAGCGACTGTCAACCAGACAGAAATCATTGTGGTTGCAAAAATCAGGAAAAAAATTGAACTACAGATGGGAGTAATGGACAGGAATGAATCTGTGAAATAAATACTTGGAATCCACCTCAAAATAGGATCTGTGATAACGACGAGGAGATCAGACACTGCCATTCCCATCAGGTAGCGAGTGATACATTTGGAGAGACCGCACTTTCCTCGGGACAGGATCAGAAGCGCCACCACGTTAACTGAAAGAGATGGAAAGGGATGCAGAGAAATTACTGACTGGACCTCAAATTAAAACAGTAGTTTGACATGATCTGGTATTAAATTGACAGCTTTGTTGCAGCATCCAGCATTTCGCTCAGAATATTTTTTGAACACATTTATCAATAATTGATTTGTAAAAATAAAGGTGAAATAAAATGATCATTGGATACAGTGGAAGGTCTAGGTGAGGGCGCGCTGCCAGGGTGGAAGGGTGAAGGGTTTTTCAAAGAAGGAATCCAATGGTTTAAATCCAGTTTAGCCTCCAGACCAATGGCCGAGTAAGTGAGGAGCAGGGAAGCTGTTTTTTACTTACTGGTTAAGAGAGTTAACGTGGGCTGACCCGAAAAGTGAAAATGTCGAGTGCCGCTGTGGTGAGTTTTAGACAGTTTTAGGTCAGGGGAAGAGGCCGATGGAGGCTGAGCCAGAGAGAGGCTTGGAGGGAGACAAAGAAAATGACATTTGGGAAAGGGGAGGAGGCAGGTCCTGAAGGGTTTGTAAAGCGAACAAAGTGAAGCACCATTTGATTCGGTAAATAACTGCTTCCATTACGTTATTTACTCAGCTCAGAAATAATTCAGAGGAATATTCACTAAAACAGGTTGAGGATATGACCGGAGTAACAAACAGGGAGTGAGTCCAGCAGTAAATCTCACCCAATCTAGCAAAATCCTAATCATACCTTCAACTCACAGTTTCACTATAATTGCTGCAGAAAATTTAGCAGTTCATATTCGTGAATTATTCATACTGTGGCCTCTCTCCCTCTTTCTCCTTCTTCCTTCATTCTCCCTCTGTCCTTCTTTCTCTCCCTCTATTTCATTTTCCCTATTCATTATCTCTTGCTCTCTCTCTCACACTCAACATCTCTCTCTATCCACAGCTCGTACCCTGTCCAATCGCTTCCCCAGATTATCCAAGCGTCCACATGCTCACTCAACATGATAACTCAGGTAAATCACCCTCCACAATCCAGCATGTGGACAACACAGAATGTTCTGATCAAAGGTCACGGACCTGAAATTTTAACCTTCTTTCTCACTCCTCAGATACTGACTGATCCACTGTGTATTTGCAACACTTATTGCTTTTATCTCAGATTTCCAGCATCTGCAATATTTTGCTTTTATTTACTTATCCAACATAATGTCTATGGAACGGTCATAATTGTCGTTTCTCTAACATTGGCAGGACTGAATCCATCACCTTTATTCCAATCCAGAAACTGTATCCCAGGTATTCATTCCAATCCACCTGATGGCTGCTGTCTTTGAATGACCCTCAGAACACTATATGACCCCAGGTTATGCTTCATACTCATGTTGCGACCGAGGCTGGAGGTGTGCACTGTTCATTCACTCCCTCCTTTCCACAGGTCACAACATATTCTTAAAATGTTCTCAGTTACGGACCCAGTCAATTATTTTACCCAGAATAGAATGTACTAACCATGTTTCTTTATTGAGCAGCAAAATTAACTGTTTATTATAGAACAATTCATAATTAGTAATAAATTAAAATAATATCACATCGTTCAAATTATTAAAAATCCAACATTATTTTTTAAAGTCCCCTTTGGTACCTTAACGCTTCACGCACGTGCACATAGACACACATACGCACACCCAGAAACACACACACACACACACACTTATATATCTATCTATATATATATATATATAAATATATATACCTGTGTATATATATGTACTTGCCCACCCCTGAAAAAAGTAAATAGCAGATGAGACACGCTGCGACGAACGGCCGCAAAGTCCAAACTCCGAGCACATAAAGGCAAGGTCTTTAGAATATTCTAGAATTTGCTGTCTACAGGCGCCGTTGAAAAGGAATTTAACAAGCCTTCTTGAAAGACAGGAAACAAGAGGAATAGGCACATTAAACTTCACAGAGTTCTTTTGGGAATTGCGAAATAAAGAGCTGGGCAGTGGTCTTCTGTTCGTGCTTGGAATACTTTCCTTCTGCTTCAGCAAACATGACTTTCGTCTCCTTCCAGAAGGTATCACAAACACACAAACACAGTGACTGACAACCAAACCTTTTGACAGTTTTCTGCCCACCCAGATGTTCTCTGTTCCCACTGGGCTTGTCCATTCAAAGGAGTGCTTGTCACATTTCTGCCCCTATTGTCAGTGCTTCTGCTTGTCTTTAACCCAAGCCATGTAACAAACAGCAACACTGTTGCTAATCCGGCTCCCTCAGTCCTCCTGTTTTAAAAAAAAACTGTCACATTGTTTAGCGTAACTATATATTTTTTAATAATATATGTTTTTAACAAAACTAAATCACGTTCATAACACCATGTGTCATGCCGAAACAGTTATCCCCTCCTTCCACATCACAGCATCACTACGCTTGGTTCCACTCTTGTCTCAGTTCATCAGATACTGAAACGTACATCCATGCCTTTGTCTCATCCAGACTGGAATGTACCAATCGTCACGCGGTTGACCCCCCACACCACCCCCAACATCCATTCACTTGAGGATTTAGCAATCTGCTGCCTTTATCCTATCCCATACCCGGTTCCTCTCAAGAAACACTGCTCTATTTGCTGACTTGCATTGCATGGAGAATCCCAACGTCTCCAGTTTATTTTTCCTTCCTTGCATTTCAAACCAACACAGAATCCATTTATCCCTATTAATTTATTCCAATGCGTTGTTTCCTTAATTCTTGATATGATTGCCTCAAAAAGTCTATTAACCTCAGTTCTCTAATGTTTATTGGTCCCCTAATGGTATACGTATTTGACTTGCAAACTTCCCAGCTTGTCCCCAGCTCCGAGCTTCTCACGATTAAGAAGCTATTGTCAAGCAGACCCCCACCTGCCAAGAATGAGGCATATTAAATTTGCCATTTTAAACTGTTACTGGAGTGAAAAAAGGGCTTGTTAAAGCAAATAAACAGACGCTTGCCTTTAGAATCATTTGCAGACTGACAGATAGTGCTTGGAGGGACAAACGGGTTGCTTCCCTTATCCATTTATCTGAAAATGGACTTTGAGCACCAAGGTATGGTGTCGAAAAGACATTCCAGGTTGAATGCTAAGATGGCCGAATACACAAACAGACATGGCCAAACCAACTAGTCTCATGACTAACCTGCTTGGCGACCTGGGTTATCTGAATTGTGCAAAACGTTTGAAGTCACAGAGATTGAATGGCACTGGACTGAAAACACCTCTTCTGGCCTGCTCTCACTCCCTTTCTCATGGAACTCCAACTCCACTGAAGACACATGAACCCCAAGAGAGAAAGGTCTCCTGCACAGAGAAAGGTTTAAGAATAATACTGGGCCCCAAGGAAAAGCAAGGTCTAACTACAAACAGGGACTCTGCAGCGAGCTCGAAGAACCATAACAAAAACTCGTGTTCAGATACTGCCTCAAACTTTTCCACTTCATTGTTTCTGCTCTTTTCTGTCTCTGCTGCATGCGTGTATTGCGTATGCACGCTTGCGTGGGCGCATCTTGTATCCCTATGCGTTAAGTTTAATAGAATTTCAACGTTTCTTCTTTAAACCTAAGAGAACATGTTTTGGGATGGTTTCCTTGCCTTATAATTGGAAAGCAGTGAACAAGGATTCAGAAAGGGGGAGCTTTAAACAGGGTGTGTTTATAATTAAACCCTGTTACGTTAAGATCAGGTGAAGGCTGAGAGGGAAAGTTAGACCCCTTTCTCACCAGATCGTAACACTATTCTGATTTATCATTCTTTGGTGCACAGTGAATGACCTCAAACCTCCCCACAGTAAACTCCATATCCCACAGTTTATCAAATCATTTAAGCTATCGAAAACCCATTTGTACAATTTTCTTTCCATCGAAACTATTTACTGAGTCACTTAACTTACAGTCGTCAGCAAACCTAGATGTATGGACCTCGGCTCCTTAATTCAAATTATGTGGAAATACAGTGAAAAGCTGTGCCCTCAGTCCAGATCACTGGGAGGCACGAATAATATCATCCTGTATTGGATTGCTTTCTTACTTCAATTCAAATATTTACTTGAAACACCAAAGTGCACAAGAAGCTCATGTTACGGTAGAGAATTCGGTCCGTAACTGCACATCACATAAAAAGATTCCAGTATCTGTTTCTTCCATGTATTATTGTTTAGTGGTAGTATGCATGTAATGTAGAGATCGAAGGTATAATTGGTTTCAGTGTTGTGAATATAGAACTGTATGTACAGGTACCGAAAGCTGTTTGACCTCATCGTGAGCACATCCCACAAATAACCCAGGACATTCATTTACACAGGTAGGGTGGACACTCATTCCCACAGCTGGCACTGTTCAATCTATCTGCAATACATAGAACACATAAAATTGAGTACCTCTTCCAGACCAGAACCCATGCTATTTGAAAATTCATCTCTTGTAATTTTAAAGTCCAGAGTTAGATTGTGGATTTGCTCAATCAACAAAACTACACCATCAACACTGCGATTTATAATTTGCAATTAAATAGAATGGCTCGTGATTCCAAGAAATTCAGTCCAAACTGATACAACATAACATCAATGCATTGACAACGAATCCCTCTGACAGTAAATAAATTGAACTGCAGTGAATCAGAGAAGGGGATGTTAAAGGGTGATCAGCAAACTCAGTTCAGTTGCTAGACCTCTGAAGCAGCGTCAGATTCCCACAAGGAAATACTTGAAATACTTCATCAAAGTGATAACCAATAAAATATTGAAAGTCCAGTGAAACCCACTCTTGGGGCCAAAATAGGCGACGGGTGGAAAATGTTGTGACCCGCACACACGTCACTAAGTCGCAGAGCATTTGTGATTCCAAATGCGTGGCTCATTCGCATGGCCGGGTCGGCTGTCCCCGAACTAATAATAACGTGGAGGGAGAGGCGAGCCGTCCCTCCATCCCTGGCATGGGCTTTCAGCACCAATGCGCAGTTGCCGGCGTCATTTTTAATGGGCTTGTCGCCCGAAATGATCATTTAATTTTTTAGAGACACGCTTATTTTAACGTTTATAAAAGTGAATTAAAAAAAAAAAATCAGTGCCCTCTTCCACCACCGCCAATGGCATCACGCATCATTCCGGCCCTTCACAGCCCCCACCACCCCCAACACGCCCCGAGAATACCTACTGTTAATATTTGAACTTCCCCCGCCCCCAACCACTTAAATGTCGAAATCTTTGTCTTTTCCCCCTTCCCATTACCCTTTCGACCAATCCGCAGCATTGTAACCCCGCTTCCCCTCCCGACACTAGGAATATCACCTCCTCCCCCTCCCCACAGCTGTGGCACCTCCTTTCGGGGATTCGAAGGTATGGCATTGCCGCCGCAGGAATGAAAATCCAAACCTGCTGGCAGAATCACTGCGGCGTGCATATTAATAAAAGCGAAGTATCCATTTACATATTCCAATGCAGTTCCTATCGCCAAGCAGCGGGGAGGCTGCCACGACGTATTATCCGCCGCTGAGATCAGGACGGCCCTGCCCCAGCAGCTGGCTCGGCCCCCTTCCCCCACCCCCCACACCACACGCCCCCCCCCCCCCCGCCACCGCCATCGTTACCGTTACCAGCTTCGGTGAACCTTTACAATCCAGCCCTTGATGTTGGTGAAAGAGGACACTGAACTGCCTCATCGTAAATCACCGAAATTGGAATCATGAAGCAATATCCCAGGCCAGGTTAGTTCCACAACTCCTGCTGGTCTGATCACTGCTCTTAAAACCTTGACGGGAACACACCTAGACTACTGTGTACAGTTTTGTTCTCCTTATTTAAGGAAGAATACACATAAATTGAGAGAGGTTCAGAGCAGCCTCACTCATTGATGCGTGTTAAAAGGGGCTGTCTCGCGAGGAAAGGTTGAATAGTTTCAGCCTATAAACTTCAGAGTTTAAAGGTATGGGAGACATATTGAAATATGAAATTCTGAGGAAGAACCACAGGTGAGAGGATGTTTCCCCTTGAGGAGGAATCAAGAACTGGGAGGGGAGGGCGCGGCGGGGGGGGGGGGGTGGTGGGGGTTGCGGGGGACAAAAGGTGCACATTTCCGATGGAGCTGAGGAGGAATTCATTTTCGGTGAGAGTCATGAATCTTTGGAATACTCGACCCCAGACAGCTGCAGAGGCTGAGTCATTGATTATATACAAGGATAAGATAGAGAGATTTTTGAACTGTAGGTTATTCAAGAATTGTGGAGAACAAGCGAGAAAATGGTTTTGAGGCCGAGATCAAAAGACAAATGATCTTAATGTATTGTGGAGCAGGAGAGAGGGGCCAATGGCCTACGCTGGTTCCTATAGCTTATATTCTTACGTACTTAGCCCGAGCACCTGTTTCCAATACATTAATTTGCGATATTAATCTGATCACATTCTCAGGGATGAAACAACATAAATCATTTCACATAAAGGAAGTCGTGCAAGCCCGAACATTTAGAATCGGATGCATTCTATCAACGGACAGTACACTGAATAATCCAATACTAATGCAAGGATTTGATGAACTTAAGAAAGGACCTCATCAGGGTAATCGGGCTCTCGGTGAACCTGTTCGCTTCCATCGGCATCGTCTTCGTCAACAAGTGGATCGTGACCCTGGCGAGCAGACCAGCACACAGCCTGCACGGCCTCCTCGACAGCAGCGTCCCTCAGTGTACAGCATAGCATAATTATAGCATAATTCATGTGAACTACAACATCGCAATGCAGAAAATACATAAGATTTCTATGGTCTCCTAAAATACCTAACTGAAATTGGTAGATTGTCCACTTCAAATTAATTTATTCCAAATGCTTCAAAATCCATTATTATACGGGAAACCAAGTAACTTTAATCAGATCACAGTGTGTTGAACTGGGGGGAAACAAACTTTCTTTGCACCGCAGTCCATTGAAGCTCCAACACACATGGTGGGTCATTTTGACTTTGTGCAATAGTGTAAAATGGGCAACAGCGAATTGGTAGCTTGTTTTACATCTCTCCTTATTTTAATTTCCATTGACTTTGATGTTATGCTGATGGGAAATTGTCTAAAGTATGAAAGGATTATATGATGTATTTTTCCTTGAAGGTTTTACAAGACATAATTTTAAAATTAAAATATTAAAATATTTTAATTTAAATCTTTATGCTTCTGTTAAAACACCAAATGTGCAGAGCCTTCGGGTAGCCCATCATTCAACAGAACAGACAATTGCTAAAACAATCAGCAAGTATGACACTATCAACTACAACAGTCGATTTAATATTGATTTGCTACAATAGCAGCTGGAGATAGCAGCTTACCGGGAACGCCAATGGTTGCAAGAACCATATAGTAAATATCTTCAATCTGATATATTACTGGATATCCCATGTCTGTGAGAAGCACCAACTTCTGTTGTTCTGTAATCCAGAGCTCTGGTAGTCATTCTGAATTGATACATATTAACAGGCCCTGATTTATACAGGGGATAAGTCTCCACTGACATGGTTATTCCCCTGATCGTTGCTATTAGTGACAGACACTTGAACAAACACATTACATCGGTAGCTTTCTCTGCGATGTTAATAAAATGGTACATACAACATGAATATCTTAAAGTCCAGCAAAATATCTTAATCAGACCTCTCTTTGGGATAAGGCCGATACATGTAAGCATACAGGACAGATCCTGCAATAATGAGAGACTTCACATGCAGGCTTCATGCAATTGTAATGACAATGTTCACTCCTAATGATTCATGAATAAATGCTGCAGAGTTTTCCAGAGTATACACTGAATCCAGGAATGCAAGCTGTTAAAATGTGAACTTTGACAAGACGACAGTTATATCCATGCTCAGGGTTGCACCTGGGTGATAGTAGGGGCAGCCTCTGAGCGTGATTCATTGACAACCCTCTCGAAGTTATTTTATTGCAAATGTTTATCAGTTCATTCTACAGTGGCTAAAGAATAGTAAAATTAGAACTTGGCCATTTCCTGACACTATTCCTCCAGTTCACTCCTCACTGGGACCCCAACATCCACCTTCCTTCCTTCCAAAACTCTACCGTCCATCTCCATCCCCCAATAGGTCCATCAGCTCACACAGCGCAAAGGTTTTCACTGACCTACATTACATTTCAAATTGCTCAACGGCTTACATTTAAAATTCTGGCCCACAGCTTAAAACCTAGTCGTGGTCTCAAAATTCACGATCTCCACTCTCTCTTCCAAATATGCATCAAACCTCGCTCGTGATCTCTCCATATCTCTGACATTGTGCACTTTTGTTGGAACTGCCCTTCCCTGGTTCATATCTTACTGATACGATGAAAGCCACACCTTCCTCCGCAATGGATTCCCTTCACCCGCCAGCCTGTGCCTGACCTTCCTATTTTGCCTCCTCCTCCTCCACATCTTCATGTTACCCAATGCCAACAACACCTAATTACATGGGGTCAGCTTCCACATGTGTGCTGGCAACACCATGGTCCAGCTCTGCGCCAACTCTCTCGACCTTCCACTGCATCTGTGTGACCATACTACAAATGTCTGTTTAGCAGGAGCTTCGGTTTTCGCCAACTAAATATATGAAATACCAAAGCAATCATCTTTCGCTCTACCACAGAGTCCATACTCATTTCACTGACACCATTCCCCATCCTAGCTGTTGTGCCAGGCTCAGTATGATTTTTTTAACGTTTATTCTGTTGGTTCCTGATATACCTCAGATGTCAAAACCCTTCAGTCATAAAAGATACCCCTGCCTAACATCGCTAACCTCCCGCACTGCCTTAGTCCATCTAGCACTGAAACACTCAATCACTACTTGGAGGTGAGGATGTGGAAAACTATTGGAGAAAATTCGTGATTTTCATATACTGTGGAACTGTTTGGCACCATCGTGTTGATAATCCTGTTCAGAGGATTAGTACGGGCTATTGTTATTCCATAAGCTAACTAACGTGTAATCTTTTAGATATACAAACATAGAATGTGATTTCATTGTTGTTCATGTGTAATTTGCATTAAATCTTGAATTGAGAATGGAAGACTCAAAGCTGGAGGACATGATTTGGAGATGAAAGATGAGATTGACCAGAGGGAAATTCCTCGTAGCTTTGACTTGGCAAAGTATGGCGAAGCTGGTAAGTAAAATTAGTGAAGAGGGAGTAGAAGTTTACATTGTGTCATTTGAGAAATTGCCACAATTTGGAATGGCTCAAATCACCTTAGACAAGCTCCTGGAGACTCTTTACAAAGGGAAATCTTTGGAGGTGTACTCATCTTCTTCAGATTATCACTGATGTGACGAGAACAATGTGGACTGTTTTGCTCAATGCATAATAGTTGATGTTGCAGTAATGGGAAGCGGGTGGACCTGGCACAACCAACATTTACTGTCAATCCCTAATTGCCCTTGACAGCTGAATGACCTGCTGGGCCATTTCTGAAGGCAGTTAAGAGTTAACAATGTGGATGTGGGTCTGGAGTCGCATGTCGAGCAGACAAGCATATTTCTTTCCCTTAAGGTCAACTAGGCGGGTGTTTGCGACACCAGATGTCAATTTTCATGGCACCATTACTAAGAATAGCCTTCAATTACAAATTGTCTCTTATTAGTTAAGTAATTTTATTAATTAATTGAATTTAAATACATTTGCACCAGCTTCCGTTTTGGGATTTCAACCAGTGTTGTCATCTTGCACGGGCTTTACAACACTTTAATGCAGATAAGACCACTAGTCACTGGTAAATATTGCTTTATAGGGATCGCAACCCACTCGAATTTTCTCCAGAAAAAGCAAAACAAAGAAAGCCAGGTTGTTTCAGTGGAGAATATTGTTACAGCCATTTTCACTTGAAATTGTACATCTTGCAGAGAAAAGAAATGCCATTGCTGATGATCTGACCAGAGTTCGAAGAGAAGCAAGTCTGAAGGAAAGCTCTGAATTGTGAGAATTTTGACTTGTCTGAATTCTATTAATCTTACATTTGTTATTGGTAAATTTAGTAAAATTGTCGGTTGTCCCTTGATTCGAGGATGACGTATACATAGGTTCACAATTTGCTGCCATGGGTCATCATGTGACAGAATAGGCCAGTTCTCGATCCACAGATTTTTGGGCACATGGGACAGGGTTTCACACGAGGCGTTGGGATCCCGAGTATGGGATTTGATTCCTTTTCTTTCCTGCTCTGTCGCCACTCTGCTTCATCATTAAGGAGATTGGACTCAAAGCATGATAGACAAGTTGTCCCATTTTGAACGGTTTTAGAATACTCCTCCCAGTCATCAATATCAAAGCTGCCGCGCTTCAGAGAGAGCTTCTGAGTGTCTTTGAAATATTTCCTTTGTCCTCCCTGGAGGACATTTCAGAATTGGGAAAACAGTACCTGGCGGGGGATACGAGTTTTGAGCATCCAAATAGAGTATCTTGTCCATCGAAGTTGTTTTTCTTCAGGAAATTTGCGTGAATGCTTGTGGAGCTGGTTTCAAAAATGAAGCTTGCGTGTTTTCGATGGTTCTTCCCGTTAATCTGGAGAATGCAGCAGAGTCATAGCTGATGAAATTTCTCTGGCGCTTTTATTTGTTGCTGATACACAGTTCAGGTCTCACAGCGGAACAGGAGTACGGCGGTGACAACTGTTTGTACACTAGCACTTTTGTTGACTTGGAGAAGTCTATACTGTCAAACACTCGCTGCTGTAGTTTGTAGATGGCTGAGCTGGCACAGCTGATCTAGTGTTGGATCTCCCCATCAATGGTGGCCTTTTGAGAGAGGTGGCTGCGAGGTTATGGGAAGTTTTCAACGCATTCCAGAGTCTCTCCTTCAACGTATATCGGATATGGAACATTTGGATAGCCACAAATAAGTTGACATATCAGTTTTGTTTTGGCAACAATACAGGACATTCAAGTCCCCTCCGTGTCGGTTGAAGAGATAGAGAGTGACTTTGAAATCTGGAGCAGTATGGGCAATGACACTGCAGTCATCCACAAACTGTAGACCATGTATGTCTATGGCGTATAGGTTTAGGTTTGACACAGAGGCGACTGAGGCGAAAGAATTTTCTATCAAGGCGAAATTTGAAGCTTTCACCAGAGGGCAGTGGAACTTTGATGAGGCGCGCAGCCACTGTCAGCTAAATAATATATAGTATTAGTAAAATATAGTATGTGTTCTTTGATTGCATGTCACCTCTGCAGTACACAATAAGTTACTTGTAAAAAATGTTTACAGTATTCAGACCGTATTGTATTTTCTAACTGTTTGAACGAAGCCCAGACTGTAGTAAGGCATTCCTTTTCCCAATGCGGGAAGTGTGATGACTACTCGGCCTGGATGTAATGCCACGCCACTCCCAGAGATGGAATATGAGGCGTCTGTCCCATCGATGTCCGATGGCTGGAAGGTGAGGAAGGTCCCGTCATTTTTCCTTCGCAATGCTACAAATTGGGCGGGGAAAGATCTTTCCTGGCCAGAGGCCAATTGAGGGCCCTAAGAGGCCTATTATCACCTGCTTAAGGGCCTATTCCTGCCGCTAGTGGAATCAAGCCCTGTAAAATGAACGTCCTCTCTATAGGTTTGTCTGTCCTCCCCACAAAGGGCCCCAGCAGAGAACAACCCACCCCTTCGAAAAGCCCACCCTCCTACATTCATTCCCCCACCCTCCTTCCCCATCATCCGTGCCAGCCAGACCATGAGCTGTGCCGTTATAAGTCACCAAAATTAGATTTATAAAGTAATACTACAGAGCAGGCTAGTTCCACGAGGTGAAAATGTTCTTGGAACATTGGTGGCGCCACATCTTGTGTCCTGTTTACAATTGTTGTCCTCTTATTTCGTGAGCAATATATACGCATTGAAGCCAGTTATGAGAACGTTTATTGGGCAGATTTCGAGCATAAAGGTGTAGCTTTGTACGGACTGGTTGAGCTGGGATACTTTAAAGTTAAGACGTATTGAAACATGTCACATTATGACTACTACAGTTCAATTCCTGGTCAATGGTAACCTCCTGAATGTTGATCATGGGGGATTCAGCACTGGTAATGCCATTGAACGTCAAGAGCAGATTGCGAGATTCTCTCCAGTTGGAGATGGCCATTGCCTCCATCCAGTTTTATTCTTGCTAACTTCTTAGCGTTTTTCTACACCTTAGTGACTTGCTCGGCTATTGCAGAGTCAACAATATTGCTGTGGGACTGGAGAAAAATGTTAGCAGATTTCAATCCCTAAAACAATAAATGAACTAAATGGGCATTTCCAACAATCGATGATGGTAGTAATCTCAGGTTTGCTACCAGTGCCACGTGATAGTCAGAGTAGAAATGAAAGAATAGTAAGGATGAATGCCTGGCTTGAGAGATGGTGCAGGAAGGATGGGTTCAGATTTTTGGGACATTGGGACCGGTTCTGGGGGAGGTGGGACTATTACAAATTGGACGGTCCATACCTGGGCCGGACTGGAACCAATGTCCTTGGGAGTGCATTTGCTAATGCTGTTGCGGAGGGTTTAACCTAATGTGGCAGGGTGTTGGGAACCAAATGAGGAGGTCAGTGGACAGTAAGGAGGTAGTAACGAAAGCCTGTAAGGAACTAGATAATGAAGTCAGCGTGACAAAGGGGAAGAGTAGGCAGGGAGCAGATGATGAACGCAAAGGGAGTGGTGGTCTGAGGTGCATTTGTTTTAATGCAAGAAGTGTAGTAGGTAAGGCAGATGAACCTAGGGTTGGATTAGTACCTGGGAGTATGGCGTTATTGCTATTACTGAGACTTGGTTAAGGGAAGGGCATGATTGGCAACTAAATATCCCAGGATATCGATGCATCAGGCGGGATGGAGAGGGAGGTAAAAGGGGTGGAGGAGTTGCATTACTGGTCAAAGAGGATATCACAGCTGTGCTGAAGCAGGGCACCATAGAGGACTCGAGCAGTGAGGCAATATGGGCAGAACTCAGAAATAGGAAGGGTGCGGTAACAGTGTTGGGGCTGTACTACAGGCCTCCCAACAGCGAGCGTGAGATAGAGGTACAAATATGTAAACAGATTATGGAAAGATGTAGGAGCAACAGGGTGGTGGTGATAGGAGATTTTACTTTTCCCAACATTGACTGAGAGTCACTTAGAGTTAGAGGTCTAGATGGAGCAGAATTTGTCGGGAGCATCCAGGAGGGTTTTCTAGAGCAGTATGTAAATAGTCCAACTCGGGAAGGGGCCATACTGAACCTGGTGTTGGGGAATGGGCCCGGCCAGGTGGGTGAAGTTTCAGTAGGGGACTACTTTGGGAATAGTGATCACAATTCCATAAGCTTTAAAATACTCATGGACAAAGATGCGAGTGGTCCAAAAGGAAGTGTGCTAAATTGGGGGTAGGCCAGCTATTCCAAAATTCGGCAGGAGCTGGGGAATGTAGTTTGGGAGCAGCTGTTTGAAGGTAAATCCACATGTGATATGTGGGAGGCTTTTAAAGAGAGGTTGATTAGCGTGCAGGAGAGACATGTTCCTGTGAAAATGAGGGATAGAAATGGCAAGATTAGGGAACCATGGATGACAGGTGATATTGTGAGACTAGCTAAGAGGAAAAAGGAAGCATACATAAGGTTTAGGAGGCTGAAGAAAGACGAAGCTTTGAAAGAATATCGGGAATGTAGGACCAATCTGAAATGAGGAATTAAGAGGGCTAAAAGGGGTCATGAAATATCTTTAGCAAACAGGGTTAAGGAAAATCCCAAAGCCTTTTATTCATATATAAGGAGCAAGAGGGTAACTAGAGAAAGGATTTGCCCACTCAAGGACAAAAGAGGAAAGTTATGCGTGGAGTCAGAGAAAATGGGTGAGATTCTAAACGAGTACTTTGCATCGGTATTCACCGAGGAGAGGGACATAAAGGATGTTGAGGTTAGGCACAGATGTTTGATTACTCTAGGTCAAGTCGGCATAAGGAGGGAGGAAGTGTTGGGTATTCTAAAAGGCATTAAGGTGGACAAGTCGCCAGGTCCGGATGGGATCTATCCCAGGTTACTGAGGGAAGCGTGAGAGGAAATAGCTGGGGCCTCAACAGATATCTTTGCAGCATCCTTAAACACGGGAGAGGTCCCGGAGGACTGGAGAATTGCTAATGTTGTCCCTTTGTTTAAGAAGGGTAACAGGGATAATCCAGGTAATTATAGGCCGGTGAGCCTGACGTCAGTGGCAGGGAAGCTGCTGGAGAAGTTACTGAGGGATAGGATCTATTCCCATTTGGAGGAAAATGGGCTTATCAGTGATAGGCAACATGGTTTTGTGCAGGGAAGGTCATGTCTTACCAACTTAATAGAACTCTTTGAGGAAGTGACAAAGCTGATTGATGAGGGAAGGGCTGTAGATGTCATATACATGGATTTCAGTAAGGCGTTTGATAAGGTTCCCCATGGTCGGCTGATGGAGAAAGTGAAGTCGCATGGATTCCAGGGTGTACTAGCTAGATGGATAAAGAAATGGCTGGGCAACAGGAGACAGAGAGTAGCAGTGGAAGGGAGTTTCTCAAAATGGAGATGCGTGACCAGTGGAGTTCCACAGGGATCCGTGCTGGGACCACTGTTGTTCGTGATATACATAAATGATTTAGAGGAAAGTATAGGTGGTCTGATTAGCAAGTTTGCAGACGACGCTAAGATTGGTGGGGTAGCAGATAGTGATGGGGACTGTCAGAGAATACAACAGAATATAGATAGGCTGGAGAGTTGGGCAGAGAAATGGCAGATGGAGTTCAATCAGGGCAAATGTGAGGTGATGCATTTTGTAAGATCCAATTCAAGAGTGAACTATACAGTAAATGGAAAAGTCCTGGGTAAAATTGATGTACAGAGAGATTTGGGTGTTCAGGTCCATTGTTCCCTGAAGGTGGCAACGCAGGTCAATAGAGTGGTCAAGAAGGCATACGGCATGCTTTCCTTCATCGGACGGGGTATTGAG